>NC_067399.1:36454323-36475239 GCF_016432865.1 Antechinus flavipes | reverse complement strand
GCTGGATATTTGCAAGAACAGAGGCTGAATTATAGATGAGACACGTGCTCCCAGAAAAGAGAATTTTCATTATTTTGAAACCTTCACTTGTCAACCATATCTGCCTTGTGATGGCCAGGTAGTGCAGTGAATAACGTGCTGGATCTGGAAGCAGAAGGTCTGAGTTCAAATGCAGCCTCCAACCCTTATTAGCTCTGAAAGCCTGGCCTAGTCACATGTCCTCTATCTATTTCAGCTTCCTCAGCTCTAATTTGGGCATAAAAATAGCATCTAACTCTCAGTGCAGCTGTATGGATGAAGGGTTAGTATTTTAAAAACACTTTCCTAACTTTAAAGCACCATATAAATTCCATTTATACAGCCACAAAGCAACACATTCCAGATAATGAATACTTTATTTATTTTTCCACTGATGAATTCTTTTACTTTTTAATAATAAGTCCCTTCTAAAGCCACACTGGCTCTCAGGTAGATGACTGTTTTCCAGGTGAAGGACCAGCCTATTATGGAGGACTCTGGCAAGAATCTTGTCAACAACAACAACAACTAAGAGAGGGCCCCCCTCAATTTTAAAGAAATAGATAAATACATTTAAAAAAGAAAAGACTTAGGAAGAGCTGGACATGATAAGCACTAAATAAAGTCACACAAAGAAGATATTGATCATTTTGTCCTAGACTAAAAATTGTTCATTACTGATGTAAGACGCATGCCTGCATCATTTTTTGGATCATCAGAATATTGCTTAGTTTAAACAAAGATGAGAGGAGGGAAACACAAGCATTTCCAGTTGAGGAGATGTGCATCAATTGGGGGATGGTCTAATAAATTGTGGAAGATAACAACAACAAAGAGAGAGTGAATGTTATTGTGTGATCCACATTCTGTTCCCACAGTTGTCTCTCTGGGTGGAGATGGTTCTCTTTGTCACAAGATTATTGGAACTGACCGCAGTCATCCCATTGTTTGAAAGCCACAGGACTTTCATCATCAGAATTGATCGTCATGTAATATTGATGCTGCGGTGTACAATGATCTCCTGGTTCTGTTCATTTCACGTAGCACCAGTTCATGTAAGTCTCTCCAGGCCTCTCTAAAATCATCCTGATCATTTCTTTTTCTTTTCTTTTCTTTCTTTCTTTCTTTTTTTATGTTGAGGCAATTGAGGTTATATGACTTGCCTAGAGTCACACATTTAGGAAGTGTTAAGTGTTTGAGACCAGATTTGAACTCAGGTCCTCCTGACTTCAGGGCTGGTGCTCTATCCAGTGTGCCACCTAGCTGCCCCCTGATCATTTCTTATAGGAAAATAATATTCTGTAACATTTATATACCATAACTCATTCAGCCATTCTCCAACTGATGGACACCCATTCAGCTTCCAGTTTCTTGCCACTACAAAAAGGGCTTCCACAAACATTTTTAACATGTGGGTCCCTTTATTTCCTTTAAGATCTCTTTGGATATAGAACCAATAGAAATACTGCTGGATCAAAGGGTATGCACAGATTGATAACTTTTTGAGCATGGTTTCAAATTGCTCTCAAATCTAGGAGTATGAAAGGGAGATTCAGCATTTCATGTAGAATATATTATTTTTGTTTTTTTTTAGAATGTATGAAAATCATTTTTCCTATGTTCAAGTTTAGATTTCTTTTTTAAAGTACAGCTTTCCTAGTAAGACAGAAAGGAGATAATGTGGAATGTTGGAGGGGATGTGGGAAAACAGGGACACTGATACATTGTTGGTGGAATTGTGAACACATCCAGCCATTCTGGAGAGCAATTTGGAACTATGCCCCAAAAGTTATCAAACTGTGCATACCCTTTGATCCAGCGGTGTTTCTACTGGGCTTATACCCCAAGGAGATACTAAAGAAGGAAAGGGACCTGTATGTGCCAAAATGTTTGTGGCAGCCCTGTTTGTAGTGGCTAGAAGCTGGAAAATGATTGGATGCCTATCAACTGGAGAATGGTTGAATAAATTGTGGTATATGAAAGTTATGGAATATTACTGTTCTGTAAGGAATGACCAGCAGGATGAATACAGAGAGGATGGCGAGACTTACATGAACTGATGCTAAGTGAAATGAGCAGAACCAGGAGATCATTATATACCTCAACAACGATACTGTTTGAGGATGTATTCTGATGGAAGTGTATCTCTTCGATAAAGAGAGCTAATTCAGTTTCAATTGATCAAGGATGGACAGAAGCAACTACACCCAAGAAAGAACACTGGGAAATAAATATAAACTGCTTACATTTTTGTTTTTCTTCCTGGGTTATTTCTACCTTCTGAATCCAATTCTCCCTGTGCAACAAGAGACTTGTTCAGTTCTGCACACATATATTGTATCTAGGATATATTATGACATATTATACATGTATAGGACTGCTTGTCATTGGGGGAGGGGGTGGAGGGAGGGAGGGGAAAAATCGGAACAGAAGTGAGGGCAAGGGATAATGCTGTAAAAAATTACCCTGGCATGGATTCTATCAATAAAAAATTATTTTAAAAAAGACAGAAAGGAAAATGACATATATTGGAGGAAATATAGGAAAAATGAGACTGTAAGGCATTGTTGGTGGAATTGTGAAATGAGTCCACCAGTCTGTAGATAAATTTGGAACTATGCCCAAAGGGGTATAAAACCATGTATACAACAATAACACTACTAGACATGTATCACAAAAGAGATAATTAAAAACGAAAGAGAAGAAAAAGATCTACATGAAGAAATGTAGATTTGTATAAATACAAATATTTACGGTACCTTTTCCCCCAGGTCAAAAAACCCATTAACTGGAGAATGGCTGAATAAATTGTGGTATATGAAAGTTATGGAATATTATTGTTCTGTAAGGAATGACCAGCAGGATGAATACAGAGAGGATGGCGAGACTTACATGAACTGATGCTGAGTGAAATGAGCAGAACCAGGAGATCATTATATACCTCAACAATGATACTTTTTGAGGATGTATTCTGATGGAAGTGGATCTCTTTGTTAAAGAGAGCTAATTCAGTTTCAATTGATCAAGGATGGACAGAAGCAGCTACACCCAAGAAAGAACACTGGGAAATAAATATAAACTGCTTACATTTTTGTTTTTCTTCCCAGGTTATTTCTACCTTCTGAATCCAATTCTCCCTGTGCAACAAGAGAACTGTTAGGTTCTGCACACGTATATTGTATCTAGGATATACTGTAACCTATTCAACATGTAAAGGACTGCTTACCATCTGGGGGAGGGGGTGGAGGGAGGGAGGGGAAAAATCGGAACAGAAGTGAGTGCAAGGGATAATGTTGTAAAAAAATTACCCAGGCATGGATTCTATCAATAAAAAATTATTTTAAAAAAGGCAGAAAGGAAAATGACATGTATTGGAGGAAATATAGGAAAAATGAGACTGTAAGGCATTGTTGGTGGAATTGTGAAATGAGTCCACCAGTCTGTAGATAAATTTGGAACTATGCCCAAAGGGATATAAAACCATGTATACAACAATAACACTACTAGGCATGTATCACAAAAGAGATAATTAAAAACGAAAGAGAAGAAAAAGATCTACATGAAGAAATGTAGATTTGTATAAATACAAATATTTATGGTACCTTTTCCCCCAGGTCAAAAAACCCATTAACTGGAGAATGGCTGAATAAATTGTGGTATATGAAAGTTATGGAATATTATTGTTCTGTAAGGAATGACCAGCAGGATGAATACAGAGAGGATGGCGAGACTTACATGAACTGATGCTGAGTGAAATGAGCAGAACCAGGAGATCATTATATACCTCAACAATGATACTTTTTGAGGATGTATTCTGATGGAAGTGGATCTCTTTGTTAAAGAGAGCTAATTCAGTTTCAATTGATCAAGGATGGACAGAAGCAGCTACACCCAAGAAAGAACACTGGGAAATAAATATAAACTGCTTACATTTCTGTTTTTCTTCCCAGGTTATTTCTACCTTCTGAATCCAATTCTCCCTGTGCAACAAGAGAACTGTTAGGTTCTGCACACGTATATTGTATCTAGGATATACTGTAACCTATTCAACATGTAAAGGACTGCTTACCATCTGGGGGAGGGGGTGGAGGGAGGGAGGGGAAAAATCGGAACAGAAGTGAGTGCAAGGGATAATGTTGTAAAAAAATTACCCAGGCATGGATTCTATCAATAAAAAATTATTTTAAAAAAGGCAGAAAGGAAAATGACATGTATTGGAGGAAATATAGGAAAAATGAGACTGTAAGGCATTGTTGGTGGAATTGTGAAATGAGTCCACCAGTCTGTAGATAAATTTGGAACTATGCCCAAAGGGGTATAAAACCATGTATACAACAATAACACTACTAGGCATGTATCACAAAAGAGATAATTAAAAACGAAAGAGAAGAAAAAGATCTACATGAAGAAATGTAGATTTGTATAAATACAAATATTTACGGTACCTTTTCCCCCAGGTCAAAAAACCCATTAACTGGAGAATGGCTGAATAAATTGTGTTATGTGATTAAGACAGAGTTCTTTGGGGCTATGAGAAATGATGAGCAGGATCCTCATAGAAAAACCTAGAAATGCAAAGTGACATTTACTATGTACAAAGTAACAGGAGTAATATAAGATTATCCACTGGGAATGACTTTGTTATTCTTAACAATACAATGACCCATGATGAAAATGATATCCATACTTAGAGAAAGAATTTACTGTGTCTGAATACAGATTAAAACAAACTTTTTGAAATTTTTATTTTTCTTCAGTTTTTAAGAGGATGGGGAGTATATGTTTTCTTTAACAACATGACTTTTATGGAAATGTTTTGCATTAACTTCATATGTGCCCTTGTAATAAGAGGGATGGTGGTGAAGAGGGAGGAAGGGAGAGAATTGGAACTCAAAGTTTTAAAAACAAATGTGAAAAAAATTGTTTTGCATGCAACGAGAAGGGAATGAAATATTAAATTGACATGTACATATACAAAAGAGATAGCCCTATTTATATGCAGAGATCTTCCATTACTTTGAACCAGACCTCACATGATATGTATAAATGTCACTCAGGTGCTGTTGAAATCATGAACACTTGTATCCTTAAATCACATTTCTCTTTCAAATGCTTTATAGAGGTATTTTGACATTCTCATTTGGTTTTTTCATTTATACAATGTCTATGTGTGGGAGTTGGGTAGTAGGGTTGTTTTTTCAAAAGATGGCATTATAATTACTTATAAATTCTATTATATGGTAATTTTGCTTATTCTGAGTTTTAAAAATATTTCTATATTTATTTTTTACTAAACTTTTTATATTAATTCAAAAGCAAATCCCATCCAATTCTTCTAAGACTCCTCTGAAAACAAATACTAAAGAAAAATTGTGGGCAGAGTTATAAATTTTTTTCAATGAAGACATAGCTATATCCATAAATTCCATATTATGAGTAATATATTCTGACTTAAATTTATTTATATCTTTTCTTTTTAAATTTGTTTACACATGTATCTCTGGGTAGTCCTATAATCAAAGGAGTATGACAAATACTAAAAAATAATACAGGAGATATAGTTCAATAAAAATCAACAAGTAAATTAGCACAATATAACACAAAAGGGTAAGAGTCAATTTCTCACCTCCTCTCCTAAGTTAGAATAATTGCAAGAATGAAGCATTCAGCTTTGTTGGGATGTTTTTTGTTTTCATTTACATCATTGCAGCGCTTATATTTCATATTTTCCTAGTGGTGCTTAGAGAGTCAAAGAAGAGACATATGACAGAGAAGAACAAA
Source organism: Antechinus flavipes (assembly GCF_016432865.1). Classification (NCBI taxonomy): domain Eukaryota; kingdom Metazoa; phylum Chordata; class Mammalia; order Dasyuromorphia; family Dasyuridae; genus Antechinus; species Antechinus flavipes. Next base: position 36,469,440 of record NC_067399.1, on the reverse strand, counting down.
TGGAAACAAAGAATTCTTAAGAAAGGGAAAAATTAAGTATCTTATCCAAAATGTGAGCTCACAAATGTGGCAGGTGACAAGAGAAAAGGAAAATTGTTGAATGATTCCAATGCTGTACCGTGACTGATGATGTCTAGAAAAATAGAGAAGTGCCCCAGTGGTTTGGGTGGAGCCCTCCCAGAGAACTTAGGAAGGATGTGACTAAAGGGGTCTCGCTGCATGGACAAGAACGGCTGAAATGGAAGGCCCAGACTGCAGCGAGTGTCTGACAGACTGTGACACTTTCTTGGTGTTCGGTTTTAGTGAAACCACAAACAAATGGTCCAACAAACTGAATCTGCAGAGTAGCCGTGCCTGACGTGTGTCTCTCCTTTGTAACCATCCGTAGGAGGCTGGTAACACCCTTCTAGGTTCCCAGCTGTTCTAGCTTTGTACTGGTCAGAGCTGCCTGGAATCCTGCTTTCCCCCCTGGCTGCCCCGTGGGAGAATGGCCTGAGACAGGCTGTGTCCAGGCAGAGGGAGGCAGCCAGGATGGGGAAAGGGCCAGAGGCCCAGAGACAGGAAGGTTGTCTGAAGGAGCCAGGGAGGCTGAGCTTGGGGAAGGCCCAACATGGGGTATAGAATAACTGTCTGCAGGTATCCAAAGGGCTGTGACAAGGATGGGGGTGGGACTTGTTCTGCCCAGCACCAAAGCCCAGAAATGTGAATAAAGGGGGTAGGTGCAGAGAGGCAGAGTTTGGACGTAAGTACAGACCCTTTGGCAATGAGAACTGTTCTACAAGAGTAATTGATGGCCTAGTACTGGAGGGAGTAATGATGATGATGATGGTAATAATAATAAGTAACATTCCTAAAGTGCTTACTTCGAGGCACACTGCTACATGTTGTACATTTATTACCTCACTTGATCCTCACAACCACCCCAGGAAGTAGATGCTATTAAGATTCCCATTTTACAGATAATAAAATTGAAACAAAGCGAAGTGACTTGCCCAGCATCACACAGCTAGAAAGTGTCTGAGACTGGATTTGAATTCAGGCCTTACTGACAGTATCACTCTGTCTATTGCCCCACGTAACTCCCTTGGTATCTTGTCCCCCTGAAATGGAAGTCTTCGAACAAAGGCTATAAGAACATGTGTGGGGATTTGGAAACAGAATTGTTGCTCAGGCCTGGGTCAGAGAAAACACCTTTGGGTGTCATCCACTTATTAGTTTTATGTCACTCTGTGATTCTTGCCTGGAAAAGAATCAAGCTCAGAACTCTCACAGCCCCAGCATCTTCCTCTGAGACCTAGAAACCTCCCCCGAGGCAGCTCAAACAAGCTGCCCCCATCCCAGCTGAGGGGAAGGAGAAGCTCCTGGGGCCCTGATGCCCCCCTCAGCATCTGCTGGGAAGGTTTTTGTTCGGGGCTGTATCACTGTGGGAGGGTAGCTATAGTCCTGTTGACAGTAATAGACTGCAGCGTCCTCAGCCTCCACTTTGCTGATTGTGAGGGAGAAATCTTTCCCATACCCACTCCCACTGAACCGGGCAGGGACCCCAGTATGCAGCCTGTTTGCTAAATAAATTAGGAGCTTGGGAGCCTCTCCTGGCTTCTGTTGGTACCAATCAAATTCATCATTAACAGCAGAGCTGGTCTTGCAGTTAATGGTGACTTTCTCTCCTGGAGACACTGACAAAAATTCTGGCGACTGAGTCACCACAATGGCCCCTCTGGAACCTGGAATCAAAAAGAAGAGATAAAACACCATCTATATGTCTTCATTATCCTGGACTTTCAATTCAGAATGAATAAACACAGAGAAAAAACAAATTTTCTTCCTCTCTCCTAACCTCCCCCAGACACATCCCAGAGATGGCCAGAAAGCAATAGAGCATGTGCAGGATCCCTCACCTGAGATCCAGAGCAGCAGAGAGCAGAGGAGCTGAGCCTGGGCCCCCATCTCCTCCCCTGGCCTTGGATGCTGTTGAGCAGAGACCTCACCCATGAGCTGGCATTTATCTGGGTCGGAGCCTCTGGGGCTGTCCCTGGGGAGACATGCAAATCACCTGATGTAGGCAAGGGGAAGTAGAAAGATAGAATGATTTTAAGAGCTTTCCTTTCAAATAGCTGGACTATTGATAAATTCAACTCATAAAAAACATATTATTCCGTCTATTCCCCCAAACAGTGGTATCAGACTAAAATCCCCTTTGGGCTATTTATTGATTTAGTTTTGTTATCAATGTTTTATTGTAATTTTTGTTAATTCTGTTTTCCTTTTTTAAGCTTTTACTAATTTTGAACTTTAATTTAGAGAGACACAAAAAGGAACATTTCTATGTATGGGACCCATCATGAAAACAGGATTCAATACCTAAATTTCCCTTTCAAATTGTTTCCTTTTTTTGAAAGTATAATAAATATTGTTTTCAAAGTTATCCTGTTTTTCTGCATTTTCTTCTAAGTTTTCTTTTGTTCTTTGCTTTTCATTTCACATTTTTCTCCTTCTCTTCCTAACTCAGTCTATAGAAAGCTACCATTAAACATAATTATGTATATATAAGTATATATTCATATGTCACACCCAACTATACATATTTATGATTATCAGTTATTTTCTGTATATGAATAATGTCTTCTTTTATAGCTTCTTTGTTGCCGATATGAGTATTCATAATACTCCAAATATCTTAGTCATTCCAAGTTTTCTGTAGAACATTATTCCTTTTACAATGGACAATATTTTCTTTCTTCTAGTCATTTCACTCTTCATTATTTCAAAGAAGTCTTTCCATATTTATCTAGGATCATCTGACTCACCATTTCTTATAAGACAGTAACATTCCACCAAAATCATCTATCATAACTCACTGAGCCATGACCCAGTCATTGGGCATATCCTCAACCTTCAGTTCTTTACCACCACAAAGACAGGTACTACTATATTTTAGTTTTTACAGATCCTTTCCTTTTTTCCTTATTACCTTGGTAAACAGATCTAAGAGAAGCACTGCTGGCTCAAAATGTCTACATAGTTTTATAATTTTTTGGGCACATTTCCAGATGGCTGTCCAAAATTCTTGGATCACTTTATTGTTCCTCCAGTAGTAAATCAGGTTCCAATTTTCCCCTATTCCCTGCCCTCCAACACTTGTCATTCCCCTATATATATATATTTACTGCTTCATTGAAAAAATGCCTGTTCTTATCTTTGACAACTTATCTATTGGGGAATTACTTGTAGTCTTATAACTTTTTACAATTATTAATAGTATTTGGAAGAGCAAAAGCTCAAAAACTTAGATTGAATTTTAGAATGCACCTCAATTTACATAGAAGAAGTAGAATTAGATTAATCCTGGGATTTTTAAATAATTCTTTTTATTTTAAACTTAAATACAAAATGATGAAGGAAAAAAGAAAAACCTTGCAATGAACGCAGTAATCCATAGAAGATTCAATATAAATCAATAAATTTTCATGACAAGAAAATCTATAATAATTGCTACATATTGTTTTCAGAGTAGCCCATGTTTTCTTTGCTTCTTTGTGGATTTTCTTTTGCTCTCTGTTGTGTACTTTGCTGCATTATTTTTTTTCTCTCCTTTTTCTTTTCTTTTCTAAAGAAGGCTGCAATTACACACACACACACACACACATGCTTATAAACATAGATATGTATGTGTATATATGTGAATACACAATTTGTGTTTGTATATTATGTGTACACCTCCTCCCACATGAGAGGGCGTATCCATATAATATGCATACAGGTAGTTCACTACCTGCTCTCCTCCTTACTAGTTTTATCCTTTTAGGCCTCATTTTATGAGATAATTACTTCTTATTGTTTATGACTTCTATTATCTCTTGCTATACAGGTGTATTTCTTTAAGAATCACCCCATCATCCTTAGCTCAATCCTAGCCTTACTTTCAAGCTACCTAAATAATAATGACATTCATTAGAGTACTGCAAATATTTTCATATATATGAGGTAAACAATTTAACCTTATTGAGTCTCTTATATTTACTCTTTAATGTTTATCTTAAAATTTCTTGAAAGTGATAGATCAACTTTTCTCTTAAGTTCTGGGATTTTGGCTACAAAAACCTAAAATTTTTTCAGTTCATCAAATGTTAACTTATTTTTTCCATTCACAATTATATGTTACCTTGCTTGGTAAGTTACTCTTGGTTATAACTCCTGATATTTTGCTCTATGGCATACAGTGTTCCAAGACCTATGGTCCTTCAAGGTAATAGCTGCTAAGTCTTGTGAAATCTTTATTGTACCGCCATGATATATATATATATATATATATATATTTACTGCTTCATTGAAAAAATGCCTGTTCTTATCTTTGACAACTTATCTATTGGGGAATTACTTGTAGTCTTATAACTTTTTACAATTATTAATAGTATTTGGAAGAGCAAAAGCTCAAAAACTTAGATTGAATTTTAGAATGCACCTCAATTTACATAGAAGAAGTAGAATTAGATTAATCCTGGGATTTTTAAATAATTCTTTTTATTTTAAACTTAAATACAAAATGATGAAGGAAAAAAGAAAAACCTTGCAATGAACGCAGTAATCCATAGAAGATTCAATATAAATCAATAAATTTTCATGACAAGAAAATCTATAATAATTGCTACATATTGTTTTCAGAGTAGCCCATGTTTTCTTTGCTTCTTTGTGGATTTTCTTTTGCTCTCTGTTGTGTACTTTGCTGCATTATTTTTTTTCTCTCCTTTTTCTTTTCTTTTCTAAAGAAGGCTGCAATTACACACACACACATATAACCATACTCTGCTTATTTCTATCTTCATCTGTTTCTTGAAGGATGCATAGCATCTTCCTTCATAGGTCAAAGTCTTTCTATATTTCTAAATGTATCATTTCCTACACCACAGCAGTATCCTAACTCCATCTCATCTGATGTGAGGGATTGGCTCTGAACATTTTCTCCTCAATTTTCTGTAGTTCTCCTATTCTTGACCACATATATTTCATTTATATTACAAAATTTTAGTTCAAAATAATTGAAATTATGCTTTTTACACTTCAACAAAGATCTCCTTTATAATATAAGACATGGTCTTAGACTGCTGAATCTACTTCCTTTATATCTTTTATTCCTGGCTTCTTTGAAGTTCTTGACCTTTTGCTCTTCCAAATGAACTGCATTATTATTATTATTGTAAACCAGTAAAATAATTTAAAATTATTAATTATTTTAAAATAATTTTATACTATTCCTGGAAGCAACATTGTGAAATTCAAATTTTGAATCTGCTATCCATTTCCATACTATGGTAAATTTTCCCATTCATATTCTAAGTTACAATTACTTGTATATTTTCTTCTTTCCTGCTTTTTCTTAATACTCTTCTCCTATCTCTCCTCACTCCTCTGTTTTACTTGCTACTACCTTGTCCTCTTATTCCTTAACCTGACCACTCCTCTAAAAGTCTCTCCCTTATTCCCCTGCCCGCATCCTGTGGCCTTTTGTTTCTTCCTGAATGGAGAAGATATTTACACATATATGTACACATACACACACACACATATATGCTTATAAACATAGATATGTATGTGTATATATGTGAATACACAATTTGTGTTTGTATATTATGTGTACACCTCCTCCCACATGAGAGGGCGTATCCATATAATATGCATACAGGTAGTTCACTACCTGCTCTCCTCCTTACTAGTTTTATCCTTTTAGGCCTCATTTTATGAGATAATTACTTCTTATTGTTTATGACTTCTATTATCTCTTGCTATACAGGTGTATTTCTTTAAGAATCACCCCATCATCCTTAGCTCAATCCTAGCCTTACTTTCAAGCTACCTAAATAATAATGACATTCATTAGAGTACTGCAAATATTTTCATATATATGAGGTAAACAATTTAACCTTATTGAGTCTCTTATATTTACTCTTTAATGTTTATCTTAAAATTTCTTGAAAGTGATAGATCAACTTTTCTCTTAAGTTCTGGGATTTTGGCTACAAAAACCTAAAATTTTTTCAGTTCATCAAATGTTAACTTATTTTTTCCATTCACAATTATATGTTACCTTGCTTGGTAAGTTACTCTTGGTTATAACTCCTGATATTTTGCTCTATGGCATACAGTGTTCCAAGACCTATGGTCCTTCAAGGTAATAGCTGCTAAGTCTTGTGAAATCTTTATTGTACCGCCATGATATATATATTTTTTTATGTTGCTTCCAATATTTTCTCCTTAACTTGGGAGCTTTGAAACTTTTTCTTTTTGAAAAGGTAAAAGAGGTCACTCTCTGCCTCATTTCTTACCTAGACTTAATAATTGATTGGGCACTGTTCCAGTTATACTGAAATCTGTTAAAGACCTTTGCTTAAAAAGTCAAGTTCTCTCACTGCATTCAGAGCCATTTCCAGTCATTTTGATCTATATCTTGTCATTAGGCCCAGATGGCTCCAAGAGCAATGAGTAATTGAGAGGCATTGTAAATTTTTGGCTGTAAATAGTTTTCAGGGTTCCACAAAAGCTCTTTGGTTTATTACTGTCAGTGTAAAACTGAATTTCATCTGCCTTCTTACTGAGCCATGAATAAGCTTTGCTTGCACTTTAATTTTGATAAAGGTAAATACTCTTTTGTAGAGACATATGACCTATTCTACTGGAAAATATTTTGGAATTCTTGTTTCTCATTTAACAAATTCTGCATCTATCCATCATTTATGTCCAATTGATCTTGAGTTTGGGAGAGTTCTGGCTCAGAGGAATAAATGTGGTGCTGTACACAAAATCTCTGAAAATTGTCCATTCCAATTCTGCTACACTATTGTCAACAATGTGTTGACTTTGCTTTCTTTCCTAATTAGCAACAAACTGGTCTCACTAGAGAAGCCCTGCTTGAATCTGATGACATTTAATCTTGTGATAATAATCTTATTTTGGTGACACCACTTTTTTGCATGTGAATGGTTAACTTGGAGAGGATAAGACTCTGAGAATTACTATAGTAATTGAATTGTTTTGTGTATCTACTCTATTCTACTGATATAGTATTCTAATTCTTAGCCAGTACCAAATGGTTTTGATCACCACTCCTTTATAATAGCTTTAGAGTTAGTATGACTAGGCCATCTACCTTTGAATTTATTTTCATTAATTTCCTTGATATCCTTGATTTTTTGTCATTCCAGATTAATTTTTTTACCTGTATAATATCTGTATAATAACATCTTTTGGCAGTTTTATTGTTAGGGAATTGAATAAATAGATTAATTTAGGTAGAGTTCTAAAAAAAAAATCAAAAAAGTACTAAAGAACAAAGAAAGCACTTTAGAAGAGAGTACAAAAAATTGTGACAAATAGAAAATTAAGTGATTCAAATTTATCATATAATTTTTTGAAATCAAAGTGTATCAAATGGAGATTCAGAAAATATACATTTTTAAAGTGTATGTGCTATTGGATTATATGGAAATGATCTTTCTTATTTCAAATTTTGAATAGTTTTTTAAAGCACAAATTTTAGGGGCAAAGAGCTTCCATTACTTTGAAATCTTCTTTTAAAAATAAAAAAAAATACTGCAAGCTGCTAGAAAAAATCAATTCAAATATAGAGGAGCCAAAATAAGGATTACTCAAGGCCTAGCAGCGTCCACATTAAAGGATTGAAGGGTCTGGAATATGATATTCCGAAAGGGTAAGGAACTTGATATGCAACCAAAAATAACTTACCCAGCCAAAATGAGCATCTTTTTCCAGGGAAGAAGATGGACATTCAACGAAATAAGTGAATTTCACCAATTTTTGGTGAAAAAATGAGAACTTAGTGAAAACTTTGATCTACAAATGTAGAACTCAAAAGAAACCTAAAAAGGTAAAAAGAAATTTTGGGAACTATATTTCTGCTATAAAGATAATAAAGAATACATGGATACCTTGTTCTAGAAACTAGAGGTAGAAAGGAAATTGTACCCGGAAAAGAGTAAAGTGGGGATACTACATCTCATGAAGAGGCAAAGGAAATCTATTATATCTGAGAGAAAGAATGGAGGGGAATGAACATAGTGTGTATATTACTGCCATCAGAATTGGCTTAAAGAGAAAAATTTTAGACATATTCAATTTATGGTGAAACTTCTACCACCTCATTGAAAAGTGGGAGGGGAAAAGTGAAAAGGAAAGGAATAAGCTAAATGGAAGAGAATACAGAAATTGTGAGGAAAAGAATAAGATAGAGGGAGGAAATTTAAGGTGGGGATTGGGCTGGGAGAAGCAAGTGGTACTCACAAGTTTAATATTGGGGAGAGGGCTGAGGGGGAAGGAAGGGAGAAAAGCATAAACAGGGGTTAACGAGATGTCAAGTAATACAGAATTAGTAATTTTAACCATAAATGTGAATGGGGTAAACTCCCCCATAAAGAGGAAGCGGTTAGCAGACTGAATTAAAACCAGAATCTTACAATATGTTGTTTATAGGAAACACAAGTGAAGCAGGGCAATACATACAGAATAAAGGTAAAAGGTTAGAGCAGAATCTACTATGCCTCAGGTGAAGTCAAAAAAGCAGGGGTAGCCATCCTGATCTCAGATCAAGCAAAAGCAAAAATTGAGCTAATTAAAAGAGATAACGAAGGGCATTATATCTTGCTAAAGGGTAATATAGATAATGAAGCAATATTAATATTAAACATATATGCACCAAGTGGTATAGGAGCTAAATTCTTAAAAGAGAAATTAAGAGAGCTGCAAGAAGAAATAGACAGCAAAACTATAATAGTGGGAGATCTCAACCTTGCACTCTCAGAATTAGAAAAATCAAACCACATAATAAATAAGAAAGAAGTCAAAAAAGTAAATAGAATACTAGAAGAGTTAGATATGATAGATCTCTGGAGAAAAGTAAATGGAGACAGAAAGTGTTGGAATCCTTACTAACTGCTAAGTAATTAGAGTTGATCTAATCTTACAAGAAGATGTTTTGGCCAGAACCTGAAACAAGGTAGTAAGTAGAACTAATTAAGACAAGGCTTGTGTTCACACCTTTACTCATTGGAGTTCAATGAGTTCATACCTCCCTTGAAGCTTTGGGCCAGAGAGCACTATGGGAGAAAACCCATAATCCCTCTCTCTGGAAGGAGCATAAATAGGCCAATGGGCCAATCGAAGAAGTTCTTCAGAGTGAAGACGCTACAAGTCGAGATTTCAGCGGAATGACATGAAGAGTTGGAGCTGGCTGGAGGCTGAAGAAAGCAGAGGCAGAGGCTGAAGGACCAGACCTTTGGATTTGGTGACATTCGGAGAGAGCTCTTGGAACCAAGCAGAGAGATAGGCCTCTAAGCTAACCGGGCTATATTGGGATAATAAAAGATCTGAACTTTTATCACCTGGCTTCATTTTGAGAAGAAAAAGCTCACCACAAGAAAGGAGTACACTTTCTTCTCAGCAGTTCATGGAGCCTATACAAAAATTGACCATATATTAGGACATAAAAACCTTAAACTCAAATGCAGTAAGGCAGAAATAGTAAATGCATCCTTTTCAGACTACAATGCAATGAAAATTATATTCAATAAAAAGCCAGGGGAAAGTAGACCAAAAAATAATTGGGAACTAAATAATTTCATAGTAAAGAATGATTGGGTGAAATAGCAAATCATAGATATAATTAATAACTTCACCCAAGAAAATGAAAATAATGAGATGTCCTATCAAAATGTGTAGGATGCAGCCAAAGTGGTAATAAGGAGAAATTTCATATCTCTAGAGGTCTACTTTCATAAAATAGAGAAAGAGAAGATCAATGAATTGGGCTTGCAACTAAAAATGCTAGAAAAGCAACAAATTAAAAACTCCCAGTCAAACACTAAACTTGAAATTCTAAAAAGAAAAGGAGAGATCAATAAAATTGAAAGTAAAAAAAAAAACTATTGAATTACTTAATAAAACTAAGAGTTGGTTCTATGAAAAAAAAAAACAACAAAATAGACAAACCCTTAGTAAATCTGATTAAAAAAAGGAAAGAGGAAAATCAAATTATTAGTCTTGAAAATGAAAAGGAAGAACTCGCCACTAATGAAGAGGAAATTAGCAATAATTAGGTGTTACTTTGCCCAATTTTATGCCAATAAATTCGACAACTTAAATGAAATGGAAGAATACCTTCAAAAGTATAAGTTGCTCAGATTAACAGAGGAAGAAGTAAATATACTAAACAGTCCCATTTTAGAAAAAGAAATAGAACAAGCTATTAACCAACTCCCTAAGACAAAATCCCCAGGATCAGATGGATTTACATGTGAATCCTACCAAACATTTAAAGAACAATTAACTGCAATGCTTTATAAACTATTTGAAAAAAATAGGAATTGAACAGTCCTACCAAATTCCTTTTATGACACAGACATAGTACTGATAACTAAACCAGGTAGTTGAAAACAGAGAAAGAAAATTATAGACCAATCTCCTTAATGAATATTGATGCTAAAATCTTAAATAAAATATTAGTAAAAAGATTACAGAAAATCATCCCTAGGATAGTACACCATGACTAAGTAGGATTTATACCAGGAATGCAGGGCTGGTTCAATATTAGGAAAACTATTAGCATAATTGACTATATCAATAACCAAATTAACAAAACCCATATGATCATCTCAATAGATGCAGAAAAAGCAATTGATAAAATCCAACATCCATTCCTAATAAAAACACTTGCGGGGATAGAAATAAATGGACTTTTCCTTAAAATAGTCAGGAGCATATATTTAAAATCATCAGTAAGCATCATATGCAATGGGGAAAAACTGGAACCTTTCCCAGTAAGATCAAAGTGAAACAAGGTTGCCCACTATCACCATTATTATTCAATATTGTATTAGCAATGCTAGCATCGGTAATAAGAGTTAAGAAAGAGATTAAAAGAATTAGAGTAGGTAATGAGGAAACCAAATTATCACTCTTTGCAGATGATATAATGGTATACTTAGAGAACCCCAGAGATTCTACGAAAAAGCTATTAGAAATAATTCATAACTTTAGCAAAGTTGCAGGATACAAAATAAATCCCCATAGTATTTTTATACATCACCAACAAAATCCAACAGCAAGAGATACAAAGAGAAATTCGATTAAAAATAACTGTCGATAGCATAAAATATTTGGGGATCTATCTACCAGAGGAAAGTCAGGAATTATATGAGCAAAATTACAAAACACTTTCCACACAAATAATGTCAGATTTAAATAATTGGCAAAATATTAAGCGCTCTTGGATAGTCTGAGCGAATATAATAAAGATGACAATACTGCCTAAACTAATCTATTTATTTAGTGCTACACCAATCAGACTCCCAAGAAACTATTTTAATGATCTAGACAAAATAACAACAAAATTCATGTGGAAGAACAAAAAATCGAGAATCTCAAGGGAATTAATGAAAAAAAAATCAAATGAAGGTGGCCTAGCTGTACCTGAACTAAAACTATATTATAAAGCAGCAGTCACCAAAACCATTTGGTATTGGCTAAGAAATAGATTAGTTGATCAGTGGAATAGGGTTAAGTTCACAAGACAAAACTGACAATAACTATAGCGATGACAAACCCAAAGATCCCAACTTTGGGGATAAGAATTAATTATTTGACAAAAACTGCTGGGAAAACTGGAAATTAGTATGGCAGAAATTAGGCATGGACCCACACTTAATACCGTACACCAAGATAAGATCAAAATGGGTCCATGGTTTAGGCATAAAGAATAAGATTATAAATAAATTAGAGGAACATAGGATAGTTTACCTCTCAGACTTGTGGAGGAGGAAAGAATTTGTGACGAAATATGAACTAGAGAGTATTATTGATCGCAAAATAGAAAATTTTGATTATATCAAATTAAAAAGCCTTTATACAAACAAAACTAATGCAAACAAGATTAGAAGGGAAGCAACAAACTAGGAAAATATTTTCACAGTTAAAGGTTCTGATAAAGGCCTCATTTCCAAAATATATAGAGAATTGACTCTAATTGATAAGAAATCAAGCCATTCTCCAATTCATAAATGGTCAAAGTATATGAACAGACAATTTTCAGATGATGAAATTGAAACTATTGAAACTATTTACTATTTGGTGGAATTCTTTGCAAAAATCTAAATCAGTTTCAATTGATCAATGATGGACAGAAGCAGCTACACCCAAAGAAAGAACATTGGTAAATGAATGTAAACTGTTTGCATTTTTGTCCTTCTTCCTGGGTTATTTTTACCTTCTCAATCCAATTCTTCCTGTCCAACAAGAGAACTGTTTAGTCTGCACATGTATATTATACCTAGGATATACTGTGACATATTTAACATGTATAGCACTGCTTGTCATCTGGGGGAGAGAATGGAGGGAGGAAGGGGAAAAGTCAGAACAGAAGTGAGTGCAAGTTATAATGTTGCAAAAAATTACCCACACATGGGTTCTGTCAATAAAAAGCTATAATTATTTTTTAAAAAGACCAAATTCCTGCTAAAAATATTAGAGTTGTTAAGAATAAGTGAATTTTTTCCCTAAAATGATAAGCAGCATCTATCTAAAAATCATCAGCATGTATTATGTATAATGGAAAGAAGCTAGAAGCATTCCAAATAAGTTGGGGGATGAAGCAAGGATGCCCATTCTCATTACTACTATTCAATATTGTACTAGAAATGTTGACTCTAGAAATAAGAAAAGAAAAAGAAATAGGAGAAATTAGATTAGGCAATGAAGGGAAAAAAAAAAACTATGACTCTTTGCAGACGATATGATGGTATACTTAGAGAATCCTAGAGAATCAACCAAAAAAAATTTCAAACAATTAACAACTTTAGCAAAGTTGCAGGATCTAAAATAAACCCATATAAATCATCAGCATTTCTATGTTACCAACAAAGCCCAACAGCAAGAGATAGAAAGAGAAATTAAATTTGAAACAACTGTTGACAAACTAAAATGTTTAAGGGTCTACCTGCCCCAAAAAAGTCAGAAACTATATCAACAAAATTACAAAATGCTATTCATGCAAATAAAGTCAGATCTAAACAATTTGAAAAATATCAATTGCTTGTGGGTAGACAGAGCAAATATAATAAAAAATGACAAATCTACTTAAGTTAGTCTACATATTTAGTGGCATACCAATTAAAGCACTAAAAATTATTTTGTAGATATAGAAAAATAACAATAAATTCATCTACAAAAGAGAAATAGAGTAATCTATTAAGATATATTTGGAGCACCATCTTATGACCAAATCATTATATTGTGCCCCTTCAGCTGATTAACTATTGGTAGAATAATGATATCATGCTATTCTCTAGTAAGGACTTGGGAAAAGAGACAGGAATGATTACATTTATTACTAGGGTACACCTTTTTTATTTTTTTCCAGTGATAGATGTCCCATTTTGGAGAAATCGAGAAAATCTGGATGGCATTAAGAGAAACAGTCAGGAAGGAGAAAGGGTTGAAGTTCATGATCATTGGAAAGAACACAGAAAGCTTGATCTGTGGAGCATACATGGGGCAACAAAATAGATTGAAGGGAAACCTTCAAGCATTCTAAGGTTTATCCACTGAGAGAAGTGTATGACTTGCTCTTCCTGGCCTCAGGAGCAGAAGCTCACACAATGGAGAAAACTAAAGAAAGAGAGACAGAATATGAGAAGTAAAGGCAATGTGCCTATGGAAGAATACAAACCTTTATTCTATTTTTTTCCAGCCAAGGTATATGAAATAGAGATTCAGAGTTTCATGTGGAATGCATTTTAGTGGGTTCTTTTGGGGTGTGTGGAAATCACGTTTCTTATTTTAAAATTTATAACTTTTTAAAAATCATGGTCCTAGGAATATGGATACAGAAAGCTCCCATGATTTTGAAAACTTCCTTCGTCAAGCAGGATTCACATGCAAAGAGGATCACTCAGATGCTGTTGGGATTCATGGACACTTGAAATCTTTCACATTTCTCTTCAAAATTCCCTTGGAGTTATATCAAAATTCCTATTTAATTCTTTCTACTTTAGCATTTAGGGAGTCTCTATGTGTGCCATTATGTGTGAGAGAGATGGAAGATGCTAATTTTCCCCCTAAAATATGTACATCTACTGATATATTTTATAGGTACTTGATTATTCGATTCTTAAATTTATTTATTAAATTAAACATTTTGTGTTAATTTACCAAAAAAACTCAGACCGTCCTTCTGCTAAATAAGAACTCTCTTAAATCTAAAACCAAAAGTAAATCTTTTTAGATTTTTTCAACATGTACTTCCATCCATAAATTCCGTTTTATGACTACATTATTTTTTTTAATTTTTTATTTAATAATTACATTATATTGACACTCGTTTCTGTTCCGATTTTTTCCCCCTCCCTCCCTCCACCCCCTCCCCTAGATGGCAAGCAGTCCTTTATATGTTGGATATGTTGCAGTATATCCTAGATACAATATATGTTTGCAGAACCGAACAGTTCTCTTGTTGCGTAGGGAGAATTGGATTCAGAAGGTATAAATAATCCGGGAAGAAAAACAAAAATGCAGATAGTTTACATTCGTTTCCCAGTGTTCTTTCTTTGGGTGTAGCTGCTTTTGTCCGTCATTTATCAATTGAAACTCAGGTCTCTTTGTCAAAGAAATCCACTTCCATCAAAATATGTCCTCATACAATATCGTTGTCGAAGTGTATAATGATCTCCTGGTTCTGCTCATTTCACTTAGCATCAGTTCATGTAAGTCTCGCCAGTCCTCTCTGTATTCATCCTGCTGGTCATTTCTTACAGAACAATAATATTCCATAACATTCATATACCACAATTTACCCAGCCATTCTCCAATTGATGGGCATCCATTCATTTTCCAGTTTCTAGCCACTACAAACAGGGCTGCTACAAACATTTTGGCACATACAGGTCCCTTTCCCTTCTTTAGTATTTCTTTGGGATATAAGCCCAATAGAAACACTGCTGGATCAAAGGGTATGCACAATTTGATAATTTTTTGGGCATAATTCCAGATTGCTCTCCAGAATGGTTGGATTCGTTCACAACTCCACCAACAATGCATTAGTGTCCCAGTTTTCCCGCA
>NC_067399.1:36397365-36453823 GCF_016432865.1 Antechinus flavipes | reverse complement strand
AAAAAGATTACAGAAAATCATCCCTAGGATAGTACACCATAACTAAGTAGGATTTATACCAGGAATGCAGGGCTGGTTCAATATTAGGAAAACTATTAGCATAATTGACTATATCAATAACCAAATTATCAAAACCCATATGATCATCTTAATAGATGCAGAAAAAGCAATTGATAAAATCCAACATCCATTCCTAATAAAAACACTTGCGGGGATAGAAATAAATGGACTTTTCCTTAAAATAGTCAGGAGCATATATTTAAAATCATCAGTAAGCATCATATGCAATGGGGAAAAACTGGAACCTTTCCCAGTAAGATCAAAGTGAAACAAGATTGCCCACTATCACCATTATTATTCAATATTGTATTAGCAATGCTAGCATCGGTAATAAGAGTTAAGAAAGAGATTAAAAGAATTAGAGTAGGTAATGAGGAAACCAAATTATCACTCTTTGCAGATGATATGATGGTATACTTAGAGAACCCCAGAGATTCTACGAAAAAGCTATGTTGGAATCCTTACTAACTGCTAAGTAATTAGAGTTGATCTAATCTTACAAGAAGTGGTTTTGGCCAGAACCTGAAACAAGGTACTAAGTAGAACTAATCAAGACAAGGCTTGTGTTCCGACCTTTACTCATTGGAGTCCATAAGTATGCTAGCTTCACAAAGTACACTTTCTAACTTCAAGAGAGTCCACACCTTAAAGCTCTTTGGGCCAGAGAGCACTATGGGAGAAAACCCATAATCCCATTCTTTCAGAAGGTTCACATATAAGGCGAGACAGCCATTCCCGAATACACTTTTTTCCTCTTGGCTGGCTGATCGCGCTGGACTCGAGAGGAACGACTCTGCTGCAGAGAACACTTTTGACGGACTTCAGTGGAGCTACGCCAGAAGCCCTCTCTCCGCGGCAAGTTGGTGACTGGGCTCCCCAGAAGGAGATAAGAGAGATCTTCCATCTCTGTTGGAGGCAGAAGAAAGCAGAGGCAGAGGCTGAAGGACAGAACCTTTGGATTTGGAGACATCCGAAGGGCTCTAAGCCTCTAAACCGGCTGTGCTCTGAGAAGAACAAACTCCAACATTTGAACTCTTAACATTTGGCGCCCAACGTGGGGCTGTTCTTCATACCCTGTGGCAAAACCGTCCATTCATATCTTTTATAAGGCTCAGCTAAATTGATACTGGGCACCGAAAAGGCAAATCTCTTCATATCCTCCTTATCCAGAGGAATGGAATAGAAACAATCCTTGATGTCTATAACCCAAAGAGGCCATTCTCTAGGAAGCTGAGTAGGAGATGGAAGTCCAGGCTGAAGAGTTCCCATCATTTCCATCTGTTCGTTCACTTTTCTTAAATCAGTGAGCATCCTCCATTTTCCCGATTTCTTTTTTACAATGAACACTGGTGAATTCCAAGGACTTAGAGAAGGTTGTAAATGCCCTTGTTCAAGCTGCTCCTGTACTATATCTAATAAGGCCTGAATTTTATCGCTACATAAGGGCCACTGTTCTATCCACACTGGTGTATCAGTTTTCCATTGGATAGGAATAGGTGAAAGTGTTGGCAGGCCTTCAACAGCAGCCCTGCTTAAAAAACCGAAGTACTCATTTTTAACCCCAATTGTTGTAAAACGTCTCTTCCCCACAGATTGATGGGGATTTTTTCAACTATAAAAGGAGTAAAAACTCCTGTTTTGCCTTCAAAAGTCCATCTCATAGGGGCAGCACTAACTTCAGCTGCTATTGATCCTCCTACTCCAGACATATAGGTATCTGCTTTAATCTTTGGCCAGTGACTGGGCCAATTGGCACCTCTAATAACTGTACGATCCGCACCTGTGTCTACCAATCCTTCCAATGGTAGGCCATTTATATAGATAGTGAGCATAGGTCGGTCAGCCGTTACTGCTGCTGTCCAGTATATTCCTGGTTTTTGTGGTCTGGAGTCAGAACCTGGGTGACTATCACGAGGCTGCTTATTAGGATTCTGTATGAGTAAACCTGATGCTACTACGTTTCCTGGGTGATAAGTCACACATTGACTACCTGTATTAGCGACTGGGATATTATCTACACATTCCCCAGTTTCCCACATCAGTGTGTGGATGGACACTGTTTTGTACATACAAGGAGGTGAAATGGTCAAGCCTAATGTGCCTGTAGGTAAGGGATCCATAGGCTGGAGAGGAACAGATTTCACCTCTCCAGGGGGTATCTCAGTTGTCCCAGCTGCATACAGCTCTATTCTCCCCAATTGTAATTCCCTTCTGCCATCAGGTTGCTTCCTGGCTGGTTGACTGTGTAATCCCCTTCTCCCATCATATGGCTTTCTGGCTGATTGGTCATGTCTGGGTACTGGACTTCTAGGCACTCTCTGGGTGCACCATTGGCTGCCATCATGCCCCAAGTGTTTTTTGCCTTGGGCCCTGGGGCTGGACCCCTCATCCCGTTTCCCTGAATCTGTCTGCATTCTGAGGCCCAATGGAAGCCTCTGTTGCATTTTGGACATGGGGTTTGGGGTCTTGTTCTCCCACCTTGTCTTCCCATTCTATCTCTATACCAACATTGAGCTTTCAGATGTCCTACTTTTCCACACTGAAAGCATCTACGAGTCTCTCTGGAAGTCCCTTGCCAAGAGGGATTCTGTCTTCTCATGTTTGGATTTTGGGAAGTCTGCATCATAGCCTGGCTATAAAAGGCACCTGTGCCCACTGTGGCACAGCGTCTTATGAGTTCCTCTAAAGGAGCATCCTTGCGCAGTCCTAGTATAATTCTTCTGCAAACCTCATTAGCATTTTCCTTAGCAAGTTGCCTTATCAAGATGTCTGTTATTGCATTTTCTCCATTTGTTCTTATGATAGCTGTCTGCAAGCGTCCCACAAAGTCAGCAAAGGGTTCATTTGGCCTTTGTGTTATTTTTGTGAAGGCCCCCCCTTTGTCGTCTTTATTGTGAAGAGAAGCCCACGCTTTGATAGCATTATCAGCAATTTGCTGATATGCTGCTACAGAATAACCAATTTGTGCTGCGACATCTGCATAAGGACCTGTACCTGTTAATAGGTCACAGGTGATTGCCGTATGAACTCCACTTTGAATATTTTGTTGGGCTTGTATCCTACAGAGCTCACTATATTCAGAAAGCCACAAGTAGTTCTGTCCAGGTTCTAGGCATATTTTTGCTATCGATTTCCAGTCATTAGGGGTCAAGATTTCAAAAGACAAATTTTGTAATAGCATCTTAACATAAGCTGATGTAGCCCCATAAAGAGTGCAAGCTTTTTTCAGGTCTTTGAGGATTTCTATATCAAAAGGTGAGTATCTTCTACTTTCTTGACCTGAAGAATTAAACTGTTGAATTACAGGAAAAATGTGGTGTTGAAATTCTGATACATTTTTCCCTTCTTCTCTGGCCTTAATTAGTCCCTTTTGCAATCTAGTCAAAGGAGCAGCTGGATGCTGGGGGGGAGGTGCTGGATGCCGGGGGGGAGGTGCTGGATGCTGGGGAGGAGGTGCTGGATACTGGGGGGGAGGTGCTGGATGCTGGGGGGAAGATGCTAGATGCTGGGGGGAGATGCTGGTGCTGTCACTGTCCCCCCCACTACCCCTCTTCCCTCTATCCCGGAGGGTGGAGTTGATGAAGGAGAGTCAATTACCTGCTCCTCAGGTGGGGCTGAGGCTGCCTCAGATTCACCCCACCCTTGAGCCTCACTTAAGTCTCCCTGCCCTGTGGGGATATGGCCATTAATCTGTTCTTTGTCTTCCTCCTTTATCTCAGGCTTCCCCCTTTGGCTATCCTGGTATTTTAAGGCCATCTGTATTGTATTGTATAAATAGAACACTGCAATGGAAACTTAACGAGGACCATTTTCATTGTTATATGCAGAGATCTGTTGACCAACCAATGCCCAGTTTTTTAGAGAGATTTGCTTTTCCTCTAAGAACCAAGGGGAGGTTCGTTTTAATGTAGCCAGAAGTCTAGCTGTCTGTCCCCAAGTTACAAGTAGCCCTTGATCTTAGCTCAAGAGACCTTGAGAGAAGTTGAACTGGCTTTATCCAATGTAGTTGAGAGAGTAACTCAAAAACCCTTGGAAATATCAGTTTTTGCTACGAAAGAAGCACCCACAGCAGTCCTTCATCAAGGAGACAGTGTGATAGAGTGGGTGAACCTCCCAGCACAACCAGAACAAAGCCTTACGCCTTAGCCAGTGCTTGTGGCTAGGATTCTATTAAAGGCCATTAAGCGAGCAATACAATTATCTGGGACAAGACCTGACAAGATATATACCTTCTATACAAATGCACAAATTAATGCATGCTGTGAAACCATCCCAGAGTGGCAGATTTTATTGGCCATGGCTCCAAATTTTGCACATGGATCTCCATTAAAGATAACCAGACTACTGCATAATTGGCAATGGATTTTTGAAGAGAAGGTTTCTAAGGTTCCTCTTGAAGGACCAACCATCTTTACAGATGCAGCCAAACAAAATATTTGTGCTGTATACTCTCATGATCTAACCGTAAAAAGAGTAGTCAGAACTCCTTTTCAGTCCACTCAGCAGAACGAATTATATGCGATCATGCTAGCTCTCACTTATTACCCAGGCGACATAAATATAATATCTGATTCAGCCTATTCAGTAGGTGTGGTACAAAGAATTGCCACAGCCCAAATAAAATTTGCAGCTTCTAATATATATCAACTCTTAAGGAACTTCAAGAGCAAGTGAGAAAGCATCCAGGAAAGATTTATATCCTGCATGTCCATTCACATAGTGGACTTCCAGGTCCTATTTTTGATGGAAATTCAAAGGCAGATAGCCTTTTAACTATGTTGGCCAGTACGCCTTTATTTCAGGAGGCCCAGGAATCCCATTCTAAATACCATCAGGCTGCTCGAGCTTTGCGTTACAGTTTGGGATTACAAGAGAAGAAACTAGGAGCATAGTAAAAAGCTGTACAGCTTGCCTTCCCTTCCACGCTCCTATACTGCCTCCAGGGAAGAACCCTCGTGGTTTGAGACCCAATGAAATCTGGCAAATGGATGTGACTCATTATAAATCTTTTGGTCGTCTGTCTTTTATCCACGTTGTGGTAGACACCTTTTCAGGATTCACTTTTGCCATACCAGCAGCAAAAGAGACAGCCCGAGTGGTCACTGAATTCCTCATTCAAGCATTCGCAATTATGGGTGTGCCACAAGAAATAAAAACAGATAATGGACCGGCATATACCTCCAAACATTTTGAACACTTTTGTGCACAGTATAAGATTTTACACACTACTGGCATACCCTTCAATCCTCAAGGTCAAGCAATAGTAGAAAGAAGAAACAGAGACATTAAGACACTCCTCCAAAAACAAAAGAAAGGGGAGCCACGGGTAACCCTAGAGAACTTCTAAATTTAGTTCTCTATACCATTAATTTTTTAATCTTTAATAAAGATGCACTGGCTCCAGCAGACAGGTTTTATAACCCACCAGAAGAGCAGTGTCCAGTGCGAGCAGCTCCACTATCTTTAGATAATCGCCAGGTGATGTGGAGAGACCCAGAAAGTGGTGAATGGAAGGGACCAGATAGGCTAACTGCTTGGGGGAGAGGATTTGCTTGCATCTCTACAGGTGGAGAAGGAATCAGATGGGTGCCTACGAGCCGCATTCGCCTTGTCCATCGCAGAAAGATGGAGCAGACCCTTGAAACAAAGGAGAAGACCCAAGAAATATCGGGTGGTTCTGTTGCTGATTGTGCTCACAAGAATTATTAGATTCCTGGCACATGAACTAATGGACAATGGAATCCTATTGGACTGTTTCTAGGACTTATGGACATGTGTAAATTTTCAGATTGATTCTTGTTATTTGTTACATTACTACTAGCCTGTGTTATATTGCTATGTGCTTATGTAAATTATGTATAATGCCTCCCATATTGATGGATTTATGTGTACCCCCTTAGAAACCCCCTATGTTTTAAAACAAAAGAAAGGGGGAGATGTTGGAATCCTTACTAACTGCTAAGTAATTAGAGTTGATCTAATCTTACAAGAAGTTGTTTTGGCCAGAACCTGAAACAAGGTACTAAGTAGAACTAATCAAGACAAGGCTTGTGTTCCGACCTTTACTCATTGGAGTCCATAAGTATGCTAGCTTCACAAAGTACACTTTCTAACTTCAAGAGAGTCCACACCTTAAAGCTCTTTGGGCCAGAGAGCACTATGGGAGAAAACCCATAATCCCATTCTTTCAGAAGGTTCACATATAAGGCGAGACAGCCATTCCAGAATACACTTTTTTCCTCTTGGCTGGCTGATCGCGCTGGACTCGAGAGGAACGACTCTGCTGCAGAGAACACTTTTGACGGACTTCAGTGGAGCTACGCCAGAAGCCCTCTCTCCGCGGCAAGTTGGTGACTGGGCTCCCCAGAAGGAGATAAGAGAGATCTTCCATCTCTGTTGGAGGCAGAAGAAAGCAGAGGCAGAGGCTGAAGGACAGAACCTTTGGATTTGGAGACATCCGAAGGGCTCTAAGCCTCTAAACCGGCTGTGCTCTGAGAAGAACAAACTCCAACATTTGAACTCTTAACAAAGCTACTAGAAATAATTCATAACTTTAGCAAAGTTGCAGGATACAAAATAAATCCCCATAGTATTTTTATACATCACCAACAAAATCCAACAGCAAGAGATACAAAGAGAAATTCGATTCAAAATAACTGTCGACAAACTAAAATGTTTAAGGGTCTACCTGCCCCAAAAAAGTCAGAAACTATATCAACAAAATTACAAAATGCTATTCATGCAAATAAAGTCAGATCTAAACAATTTGAAAAATATCAATTGCTTGTGGGTAGACAGAGCAAATATAATAAAAAATGACAAATCTACTTAAGTTAGTCTACATATTTAGTGGCATACCAATTAAAGCACTAAAAATTATTTTGTAGATATAGAAAAATAACAATAAATTCATCTACAAAAGAGAAATAGAGTAATCTATTAAGATATATTTGGAGCACCATCTTATGACCAAATCATTATATTGTGCCCCTTCAGCTGATTAACTATTGGTAGAATAATGATATCATGCTATTCTCTAGTAAGGACTTGGGGGAAAAGAGACAGGAATGATTACATTTATTACTAGGGTACACCTTTTTTATTTTTTTCCAGTGATAGATGTCCCATTTTGGAGAAATCGAGAAAATCTGGATGGCATTAAGAGAAACAGTCAGGAAGGAGAAAGGGTTGAAGTTCATGATCATTGGAAAGAACACAGAAAGCTTGATCTGTGGAGCATACATGGGGCAACAAAATAGATTGAAGGGAAACCTTCAAGCATTCTAAGGTTTATCCACTGAGAGAAGTGTATGACTTGCTCTTCCTGGCCTCAGGAGCAGAAGCTCACACAATGGAGAAAACTAAAGAAAGAGAGACAGAATATGAGAAGTAAAGGCAATGTGCCTATGGAAGAATACAAACCTTTATTCTATTTTTTTCCAGCCAAGGTATATGAAATAGAGATTCAGAGTTTCATGTGGAATGCATTTTAGTGGGTTCTTTTGGGGTGTGTGGAAATCACGTTTCTTATTTTAAAATTTATAACTTTAGCAAAGTTGCAGGATACAAAATAAATCCCCATAGTATTTTTATACATCACCAACAAAATCCAACAGCAAGAGATACAAAGAGAAATTCGATTCAAAATAACTGTCGATAGCATAAGATATTTGGGGATCTATCTACCAGAGGAAAGTCAGGAATTATATGAGCAAAATTACAAAACACTTTCCACACAAATAATGTCAGATTTAAATAATTGGCAAAATATTAAGCGCTCTTGGATAGTCTGAGCGAATATAATAAAGATGACAATACTGCCTAAACTAATCTATTTATTTAGTGCTATACCAATCAGACTCCCAAGAAACTATTTTAATGATCTAGACAAAATAACAACAAAATTCATATGGAAGAACAAAAAATCGAGAATCTCAAGGGAATTAATGAAAAAAAAATCAAATGAAGGTGGCCTAGCTGTACCTGAACTAAAACTATATTATAAAGCAGCAGTCACTAAAACCATTTGGTATTGGCTAAGAAATAGATTAGTTGATCAGTGGAATAGGGTTAAGTTCACAAGACAAAACTGACAATAACTATAGCGATGACAAACCCAACGATCCCAACTTTGGGGATAAGAATTAATTATTTGACAAAAACTGCTGGGAAAACTGGAAATTAGTATGGCAGAAATTAGGCATGGACCCAAACTTAATACCGTACACCAAGATAAGATCAAAATGGGTCCATGGTTTAGGCATAAAGAATAAGATTATAAATAAATTAGAGGAACATAGGATAGTTTACCTCTCAGACTTGTGGAGGAGGAAAGAATTTGTGACGAAATATGAACTAGAGAGCATTATTGATCACAAAATAGAAAATTTTGATTATATCAAATTAAAAAGCCTTTATACAAACAAAACTAATGCAAACAAGATTAGAAGGGAAGCAACAAACTAGGAAAATATTTTCACAGTTAAAGGTTCTGATAAAGGCCTCATTTCCAAAATATATAGAGAATTGACTCTAATTGATAAGAAATCAAGCCATTCTCCAATTGATAAATGGTCAAAGGATATGAACAGACAATTTTCAGATGATGAAATTGAAACTATTGAAACTATTTACTATTTGGTGGAATTCTTTGCAAAAATCTAAATCAGTTTCAATTGATCAATGATGGACAGAAGCAGCTACACCCAAAGAAAGAACATTGGTAAATGAATGTAAACTGTTTGCATTTTTGTCTTTCTTCCTGGGTTATTTTTACCTTCTCAATCCAATTCTTCCTGTCCAACAAGAGAACTGTTTAGTCTGCACATGTATATTATACCTAGGATATACTGTGACATATTTAACATGTATAGCACTGCTTGTCATCTGGGGGAGAGAATGGAGGGAGGAAGGGGAAAAGTCAGAACAGAAGTGAGTGCAAGTTATAATGTTGCAAAAAATTACCCACACATGGGTTCTGTCAATAAAAAGCTATAATTATTTTTTAAAAAGACCAAATTCCTGCTAAAAATATTAGAGTTGTTAAGAATAAGTGAATTTTTTCCCTAAAATGATAAGCAGCATCTATCTAAAAATCATCAGCATGTATTATGTATAATGGAAAGAAGCTAGAAGCATTCCAAATAAGTTGGGGATGAAGCAAGGATGCCCATTCTCATTACTACTATTCAATATTGTATTAGCAATGCTAGCATTGGTAATAAGAGTTAAGAAAGAGATTAAAAGAATTAGAGTAGGTAATGAGGAAACCAAATTATCACTCTTTGCAGATGATATGATGGTATACTTAGAGAACCCCAGAGATTCTACGAAAAAGCTATTAGAAATAATTTATAACTTTAGCAAAGTTGCAGGATACAAAATAAATCCCCATAGTATTTTTATACATCACCAACAAAATCCAACAGCAAGAGATACAAAGAGAAATTCGATTCAAAATAACTGTCGATAGCATAAGATATTTGGGGATCTATCTACCAGAGGAAAGTCAGGAATTATATGAGCAAAATTACAAAACACTTTCCACACAAATAATGTCAGATTTAAATAATTGGCAAAATATTAAGCGCTCTTGGATAGTCTGAGCGAATATAATAAAGATGACAATACTGCCTAAACTAATCTATTTATTTAGTGCTATACCAATCAGACTCCCAAGAAACTATTTTAATGATCTAGACAAAATAACAACAAAATTCATATGGAAGAACAAAAAATCGAGAATCTCAAGGGAATTAATGAAAAAAAAATCAAATGAAGGTGGCCTAGCTGTACCTGAACTAAAACTATATTATAAAGCAGCAGTCACCAAAACCATTTGGTATTGGCTAAGAAATAGATTAGTTGATCAGTGGAATAGGGTTAAGTTCACAAGACAAAACTGACAATAACTATAGCGATGACAAACCCAAAGATCCCAACTTTGGGGATAAGAATTAATTATTTGACAAAAACTGCTGGGAAAACTGGAAATTAGTATGGCAGAAATTAGGCATGGATCTCTTAAATCTAAAACCAAAAGGAATCTTTTTAGATTTTTTCAACATGTACTTCCATCCATAAATTCCGTTTTATGACTACATTATTTTTTTTAATTTTTTATTTAATAATTACATTATATTGACACTCGTTTCTGTTCCGATTTTTTCCCCCTCCCTCCCTCCACCCCCTCCCCTAGATGGCAAGCAGTCCTTTATATGTTGGATATGTTGCAGTATATCCTAGATACAATATATGTTTGCAGAACCGAACAGTTCTCTTGTTGCGTAGGGAGAATTGGATTCAGAAGGTATAAATAATCCGGGAAGAAAAACAAAAATGCAGATAGTTTACATTCGTTTCCCAGTGTTCTTTCTTTGGGTGTAGCTGCTTTTGTCCGTCATTTATCAATTGAAACTCAGGTCTCTTTGTCAAAGAAATCCACTTCCATCAAAATATGTCCTCATACAATATCGTTGTCGAAGTGTATAATGATCTCCTGGTTCTGCTCATTTCACTTAGCATCAGTTCATGTAAGTCTCGCCAGTCCTCTCTGTATTCATCCTGCTGGTCATTTCTTACAGAACAATAATATTCCATAACATTCATATACCACAATTTACCCAGCCATTCTCCAATTGATAAATGGTCAAAGGATATGAACAGACAATTTTCAGATGATGAAATTGAAACTATTGAAACTATTTACTATTTGGTGGAATTCTTTGCAAAAATCTAAATCAGTTTCAATTGATCAATGATGGACAGAAGCAGCTACACCCAAAGAAAGAACATTGGTAAATGAATGTAAACTGTTTGCATTTTTGTCTTTCTTCCTGGGTTATTTTTACCTTCTCAATCCAATTCTTCCTGTCCAACAAGAGAACTGTTTAGTCTGCACATGTATATTATACCTAGGATATACTGTGACATATTTAACATGTATAGCACTGCTTGTCATCTGGGGGAGAGAATGGAGGGAGGAAGGGGAAAAGTCAGAACAGAAGTGAGTGCAAGTTATAATGTTGCAAAAAATTACCCACACATGGGTTCTGTCAATAAAAAGCTATAATTATTTTTTGAAAAGACCAAATTCCTGCTAAAAATATTAGAGTTGTTAAGAATAAGTGAATTTTTTCCCTAAAATGATAAGCAGCATCTATCTAAAAATCATCAGCATGTATTATGTATAATGGAAAGAAGCTAGAAGCATTCCAAATAAGTTGGGGAATGAAGCAAGGATGCCCATTCTCATTACTACTATTCAATATTGTACTAGAAATGTTGACTCTAGAAATAAGAAAAGAAAAAGAAATAGGAGAAATTAGATTAGGCAATGAAGGAAAAAAAAAAAAAAACCATGACTCTTTGCAGACGATATGATGGTATACTTAGAGAATCCTAGAGAATCAACCAAAAAAAATTTCAAACAATTAACAACTTTAGCAAAGTTGCAGGATCTAAAATAAACCCATATAAATCATCAGCATTTCTATGTTACCAACAAAGCCCAACAGCAAGAGATAGAAAGAGAAATTAAATTTGAAACAACTGTTGACAAACTAAAATGTTTAAGGGTCTACCTGCCCCAAAAAAGTCAGAAACTATATGAACAAAATTACAAAATGCTATTCATGCAAATAAAGTCAGATCTAAACAATTTGAAAAATATCAATTGCTTGTGGGTAGACAGAGCAAATATAATAAAAAATGACAAATCTACTTAAGTTAGTCTACATATTTAGTGGCATACCAATTAAAGCACTAAAACTTATTTTGTAGATATAGAAAAATAACAATAAATTCATCTACAAAAGAGAAATAGAGTAATCTATTAAGATATATTTGGAGCACCATCTTATGACCAAATCATTATATTGTGCCCCTTCAGCTGATTAACTATTGGTAGAATAATGATATCATGCTATTCTCTAGTAAGGACTTGGGAAAAGAGACAGGAATGATTACATTTACTACTAGGGTACACCTTTTTTATTTTTTTCCAGTGATAGATGTCCCATTTTGGAGAAATCGAGAAAATCTGGATGGCATTAAGAGAAACAGTCAGGAAGGAGAAAGGGTTGAAGTTCATGATCATTGGAAAGAACACAGAAAGCTTGATCTGTGGAGCATACATGGGGTAACAAAATAGATTGAAGGGAAACCTTCAAGCATTCTAAGGTTTATCCACTGAGAGAAGTGTATGACTTGCTCTTCCTGGCCTCAGGAGCAGAAGCTCACACAATGGAGAAAACTAAAGAAAGAGGGACAGAATATGAGAAGTAAAGGCAATGTGCCTATGGAAGAATACAAACCTTTATTCTGTTTTTTTCCAGCCAAGGTATATGAAATAGAGATTCAGAGTTTCATGTGGAATGCATTTTAGTGGGTTCTTTTGGGGTGTGTGGAAATCACGTTTCTTATTTTAAAATTTATAACTTTTTAAAAATCATGGTCCTAGGAATATGGATACAGAAAGCTCCCATGATTTTGAAAACTTCCTTCGTCAAGCAGGATTCACATGCAAAGAGGATCACTCAGATGCTGTTGGGATTCATGGACACTTGAAATCTTTCACATTTCTCTTCAAAATTCCCTTGGAGTTATATCAAAATTCCTATTTAATTCTTTCTACTTTAGCATTTAGGGAGTCTCTATGTGTGCCATTATGTGTGAGAGAGATGGAAGATGCTAATTTTCCCCCCAAAATATGTACATTTACTGATATATTTTATAGGTACTTGATTATTCGATTCTTAAATTTATTTATTAAATTAAACATTTTGTGTTAATTTACCAAAAAAACTCAGACCGTCCTTCTGCTAAATAAGAACTCTCTTAAATCTAAAACCAAAAGGAAATCTTTTTAGATTTTTTCAACATGTACTTCCATCCATAAATTCTGTTTTATGACTACATTATTTTGATATCTTTTATATCTTTTCTTTTTATGTTAGATAAGAACTATAACTATATGTTATATAAGAACTATTTTTATATAAATATAAAAATATAAAATAAAAAGTAAGGGGTAACAGTTAATTAAAGCCAACCACAAAATCAGCACAATATATGATAGAGTGAGGAAAGTTGACTTTTGATCTCCTCCCCTAGCTCAAGCTTTGTTATTGCGGAGATGAAACATTCAATTTTATTTTGATTTTTAAAAATTTACATCATTGCTATCCTTATGTGTCTTGTATTCCTAGTGATACTTACAGAAGTCAGTGGAGAGGCATATGGCAACAAAGAACAAGTGGAAAGAAAGAATTCATAAGAAGGGAGAAAATATAACACATCATTCAAAATGTAAACTCAAAAATATGGTAGGTGGCAAGAGAATGGGACAACTGTTGGAAGACCTGTGAGCTCCACTGTGTGCTGATGATGTACAGAACAATGGAGAAGAGTCCCAGGAGGTTGGATGGAGCCCTCCCAGAGAACTTAGGTAGGACATGACAAAAGGGATCTCACAGCATGGCTGAGCTGGAAGGCCCAGACTCTGGTGAGTGTCTGACAGACTGTGACCCTCTCCTGATGCTCTATCTCAGTGAAACCACAAATAAACAGAGTCCAACAAACTGAACCTGCAGAGTAGCTGTGTCTGACACATGTGTGTCTGTCCTTTGTGTCCATCCCTTCCCTCTCAGGAGGTCAGTAACTCCCTCCCAGCTCCCAGGCTGTTCTAGGCTCTTCCTGGTGAGAGCTCCCCTGGAGTCCTGCTTTCCCTCTTTTGTTCCCCATGAGAGAATGGCCTGAGGCAGGCTGGTGTCCAGCAGAGGGAGGCAGCCAGGATGGGGAAAGGGCCAGAGGCCCAGAGACAGGAAGGTTGTCAGAAGGAGCCAGGGAGGCTGAGCTTGGGGGAGGCCCAACATGGGGCATGCAGTATCTGCCTGCAAGCATTCGAGGGGATGTGACAAGGATGCAGGCGGGGGGGGGGGGACTTGTTCTGTCTGGCACCAAAGCCCAGAAATGTGAGCAAAGCAGGAAAGGTGCAGAGAGCCCAGTTTAGATTTGAGAACAGACTCTGGCAATGAGAACTATGTGGGAGGTTAATTGATGATCCAGTACTGGAGGTAGTAGTAATGTAATAATAATACTAGCTAACATTTCTTTGTACTTATTTTGAGCCATGCTTACTGCTAAGCTCTTTATAATTATTATCTCTGTGATCCTCACAACCACCTTGGGAAGCAGGTGCTATTATGATCCTCATTTTAAAGAGAACAAAATTGAGACAAAGGTTAAGCAACTTGCCCAGCACCGCACAACTAGGAATTAATTGGGACTGGATTTGAACTCAGTTCCTCCTCACCACATAGCTCTATGTTCTGCTCCACATCATTTCCTCAATAGTCAGTCCTGCTGCACAGGATGTCTTCAGACAAAGACGGAAACAACACTGAGAATTGGGAGAGTGGACTATTGGTCAGGTCCGGGGCTGAGAAGTCCACCTTTGGTGTCATCCAATCATTTAGATCATGGTACTCCATGATTCTTGGCTGAACTCCTTACAGCCCCAGCATCTTCCTCTGAGACCTAGAAACCTTCCCCTGAGGCAGCCCAAACAAACTGCCCCCATCCCAGCTGAGGAGAAGAAGAGGCCCCTGGGACACTGATAACTCCCTCAGCAGAGGCTGCACAGGTTTTTGTTCGGGGCTGTATCATTGTGTGAGCATACTTATTATCACACTGACAGTAATAGACTGCAACGTCCTCAGCCTCCATGTTGCTGATTGTGAGGGAGAAATCTGTCCCAGAGCCACTGCCACTGAACCGGGCAGGGACCCCGGAGTGAAGGGTGGTTGCATGAGTAATGAGGAGCCGAGGGACCTGCCCTGGTTTCTGTTGGTACCAGAACAGCCTGTTGTTAATGTTCTCACTGGCCCTGCAGGACATGGTGACTCTCTCTCCTGGAGACGCAGCCAGGGAAGCTGGAGACTGGGTCATTACGGTGGCCCCTCGGGCATCTGGAATCAAAGACAAGAGAAATAGTGAGAACAGAGCCAGGCCATATCCCCAGCAGGAGAAATCTCCCTAACACTGTGGTGAATTAAACCTTCAGTGCTGGGCCCTGTCCCCATGATCACCAGTTCAGAGCCATATTTTCTCTCTGACCCTCAGAATCCCACACTTCCCCCTCCTGCTCAGGGGGACAAAAGACAGGCCTGTCCCTGCTCTTCCTCACTCACCTGGGATCCAGAACAACAGGAGAAAGAGCATCTGAGCCTGGGACCCCATCTCCATGTGCCTGAGCTCTGAGCTGCCCAGCCCCTGCCTCCCCAGCTGCCTTTTTAGAGCTGCTCTCAGCAGGAGCTTCCTGGGCTGGGAGTGAGCCATGCAAAACAGCCCAGGGAGGGAGGCTTCTGCTCTGAGGCAGGACCAGTGATCTCCCCTCCTGGCTGGTCCACAACCCTGAGCTGTATCAGTGCAGCAGTCCCCTTCTGGGACCCTGGGATGGAGATATTCCAGTGGGGTTAGATCCTACCCTGCCCTCATGAGCCCTAAAAATCTTGGAGATGCCAAGAAAGCTCAGAGGGGGGACCAGCCTGGAGGAGATTCACATATGTGCTCTGTGACTTTGAGGGGATTATTCTCCATTCTAGTCTGAAGCACCTGCCCATCACTCACAATTTCTTATGACACTCCCATGTAGTTCACAGGAAGTACTATGACTGTGTGATCCTCGGGAAGGGATTTGTAGCCATTGGAGGCAGTACAACAGAATTGAAGCATTTCCTAGTGCTGGAGTTTTTATCAGCTACACAATTATCACAGTTACATAAAAAAGTTCTTGCTACCAAAATCCTTGGAGATGAAAATTGTTCAGCATCTGAAACTAATCTGGTGTAATTAAAAGAATTACGCTAATGAAGAATGTATCTGGAGAACTCCAAGGCCTTTCCCTCTAACCTGCAGCAGAAATCTTCCATATATGACATCTCTCTCCATTGTTCTGTGAACACCTGAGGAGCGAGACCACCTTACTGTTCCCTTTGTGTCTCCAACTGTTGAGCACAGGGTTTGGTCATTAATAAGTATTGTGTCACACATTAATTTACTAAAAATTAGCAGTAGAAGAAGCCAAGCTTTGGATAGGCCCTGATACACTAAAGAAATTCATTTTTCTTCTTTACTGATTCCACACCGATGATCTGGGAAATTTAGGATATGAATTCCTATCTAAACTGAGTAGCCAAAAGATCCTTTAGAAAGTACCAAGAAAACTGCCCCAGGTTGTGCAGTGGATAGAGCACCAGCCTCACAGTCAGGAGGACTAGAATTCAAATGTGTCAGAAGCTGTTTATTATGTGACTTTGGGAAAGTCACATAACCCTGACTGTCTTCAAAAAGTAGAAATAAAGAAAAAAAGACACCTAAGGCCACATGATTCCCAACCTAGAATATGATCTAGAAGTGAAAGGAAATTTCTCTCCCTTAGACCATAGCACTCCCCATAATTCTAGTCATGAAGGGCACCCAAAGTAAATGGCGAGTGCCAAGAGATGGAGCTTCTTGCTTGTGGCTCATCCAGTAAGCCAGTCATTGAAATGAAGATTATGTGTTGGGACATCAGTGAAAAAAGCCTGGAAAGTGATAAGAAAGGTCATCAAAGTCATTGAATATCAAATATAAACACGGGTGTTTGAGTCTGGAGGCCACACCTTGTGGCCCTTGGAATTCATTGGGTAGGAAGGATGACACAGTCAGACCTGAACTTCAGAAAAAAACCACACTGTTAGCTGAATGGAGAATGGATTAGGGTGGAGAAAGGACTAAGGCAGGCAGCTTCCTCAGCAGTTCTGGTCATCAGACATTGGCCGGGTCAGAGGAGAGGAGAAGGAATATCTGAGAGAGATTTCAAAGGGGAAATTGCTAGGTTTTGGTGACAGCTCATCTAGGGGTTCAAAGGGGACCCATCTCCAAGTCAAGGAACAAAGTTTATTATAATTGCATTGCCAAATAAAGTAGGCTTAGATTCCAAAAGGAGTTGGCAAAAAGCAGGATCTAGAAAGTAAATGTTTAGGGAAAAGTGAGAAGGACCAGTCTGATATACTAATTTTATAGCTTAGAGGTGGAATTGAGGAGTGCTCTGCTTCTGATTTTGTGCACAGGTGCAATGTCCATAATTCATGGGGAATCTTCTGGAGGTGTGTTTTTTGGCATGGAATATCACTAGTCAAGTGGTGGACACCTAATTATGTTCTGAGCCTGGAACAAGTTTAAGCACCTCATTATTATTGCTTATTAGTTGATCACAGATCTGATAGTCAGCAGTATTTGGGGGCTCAGCATCTTGTCACATAGAAGTATATCATTTTTAACTAGACCACTCCCAAGATCAAGGTGGGGGGGTGCCTTTTAGGGGGATATTGCTATGTTCTCCCTAGAAGCTACAGCATAGAACTCAGATGTGGGGTGGGCAGAGGCAGTGAGAGACAGTGGAGAGTTTAGTATGAGTCTGAGATTATTTCAGGGATAGCTGTTTGCTCATTTACAGGGAAAAGTGGGGAAGGGGACGATTAAGTGAAAAAGAGAGCGAGTTCTGATTTGGATCTATCCAGTTTATTATTATTTTTACTTTTTGGTAAAAACAAACATAATTTTATTTATTTTTATAGATTTTTATTGACAAAACACATACATGGGTAATTTTTCAACATTGACTCTTGCAAAAACTTCTGTTCCAACTTTTCCCCTCCTTTCTCTCGACCTCCTCCCCTAGATAGCAGGTAGTCCCATACATGTTAAATATGTTAAAGTATATGTTAAATACAATATACGTATACTTATTTATACAGTTTTCTTGCTACAGAAGAAAAGTTGGATTTAGAAAGAAGGTAAAAATAACCTGGGAAGAAAAACAAAAATGCAGCAAACAATAACAGAAAGAGTGGAAATGCTATGTTGTGGTCCACACTCATTTCCCAGTGTTCTTTTGCTGGGTGAATTTGGTTCTGTTCATTACTGAACAATTAGAATTGATTTGGATCCTCTCATTGTTGAAAATGGCCACTTACATCAGAATTGATGCTCATATATTATTGTTGTTGAGATATATAATGATCTCGTGGTCCTGCTCATTTCACTCAGCCTCAGTTCATGTCTCTCCAGGCCTTTCTGAAATCCTCCTGCCGGTCATTTTTTATGGAACAATAATATTCCATAACATTCATATACTGTAACTTATTCAGCCATTCTCCAATTGATGGGCATCCACTCCGTTTCCAGTTTCAAACCATTACAAAAAGGGCTGCTACAAACATTTTGGCACATACAGGACCTAGCGAAGTTAAAATGTCTACTGGGTTTCCAATCTGTGTTGTCTAAAATGCCAGCTTGGAGGGTGGGAGAGAGATGGGGCAGGAGAGGGAGATCTGTGACTTCTCAGCAAAGCAAAGGGAATTCAATCCATGGGAGCTGATGATGTCACCAAGGGAAGTGATATAGAGGAGAAGAGAATGGGGGCCGAGATAGAGCCCCGAGGGGCACCTACAGTTAGAGGGCAGGATCTGGGGAAGGATCCAGCAGAGATGAGGGAGAAATCCTGACCCTAAAATGACCAATCATTTCTCTCCAGGGGACCAATGATGAAGTAAGTGTGCTGCCCCCTCCTGGCAGAGAAGTGATGGACACGGGGGATGAGACTTAATTTCAGGGCCAGCTACTCTGTGGATTCATTTTGGTGGATTCTTGGCAGGAAAATAAATCGGGGAGTATTCTCACATCCCCAGCATCTTCCTCTGAGACCCAGAAACCTCCCCTTGAGGCAGCCCAGACAAGCTGCCCAGTCCCAGCCCAGGGGAAGGAGAGGCCCCTGGGGCCCTGATGCTCCCTCAGCAGCTGCTGGGCAGGTTTTTGTTCGGGGCTGTATCACTGTGGGAGGAGAGCTATACCACTGCTGACAGTAATAGACTGCTGCGTCCTCAGCCTCCACGTTGCTGATTGTGAGGGAGAAATCTGTCCCATACCCACTGCCGCTGAACCGGGCAGGGACCCCGGATGCCAGGTTAGAAGCATCATAGATGAGGAGCCTGGGGGCCTGGCCTGGTTTCTGTTGGTACCAGTGTAGGTCGTTGCTAATACCCTGACTGGCCCTGCAGGACATGGTGACTCTCTCTCCTGGAGACGCAGCCAGGGAGGCTGGAGACTGGGTCAGCACAACGGCCCCTCGGGCATCTGGAATCACAAACACAAGAGAAACAGTGAGAACAGCGCCGGGCCATCTTCCCAGCAGGAGAATCTTTCTCACACTGTGGTGAATTAAACCTTCAGTCCTGTCCCATGATCACCAGTGCAGAGACACATTTGCTCTCTGACCCTCCCTGTATTGTCAAAGGGACAAAAGACAGGCCTGTCTCTGCTCTTCCTCACTCACCTGGGATCCAGAAGAACAGGAGAAAGAGCATCTGAGCTTGGGTCCCCATCTCCATGTGCCTGAGTCTGAGCTGCCCAGCCCCTGCCTCCCCAGCTGCCTTTTTATAGCTGCTCTCAGCAGGAACTTCCTGGGCTGGGAGTGAGCCATGCAAAACAGCCCAGGGAGGGAGGCTTCTGCTCAGCGGCAGGGCCTAGTGATCTCCCCTGCTGGCTAGCCCAGAACCCTGAGCTGTAGCACTGCAGCAGTCCCCTTCTGGTACTCTGGGATGGGGATATCCCAGTGGGGTAGATCCTACCTTGTCTCCATTAGCCTCAGAGCTGCCAAGAAAGCTCAGGAGCTGGATGGGACCAGCCTGGAAGAGATTCACATATATGGTCAGTGACTCAAGGGGGTCACCCTCCATTCTAACCTAAAGCACCTACCCATCACTCCAGATTTTTCTCACATTTTCCCCATGTTTTCAGTGATTACTGTGACTGTTCATAAAGAAAGACTTTGTAATCCCTGGAATTGGTACAATAGAGGGGAGTCATGTCTTAATGTTACTATAAATACTGCTGTAGTTATTTATTTATTTTTGCAGCATCCCGCAGCTATTGAAGAAAGTTCCTGCTACTGAAATCCCTGGAAAATGCAAATAGCTCATGTCAGAAATCCACCTGGTTTGATTAGAAGAAATTATATTAATGAAGAGGAATTACCCTCATTTTGTTGTTGTACCCAGAGGAATATATGGTGGTTTAAAATCGAACCTCAAGTGGAAATCTCCCCCTATTCCTCTGTGAGCTCTGAGGGAACAGGGACCATCTTACTGTTCCCTTAGTGTCTCCAGCTCTTAGCACAGGGTTTGGTCCATGATAAGTGCCTAATCAGCATTGTTTTATTCATTAATTTCCTCATTCATTAAAATGTCAGCATAAGAAACCAAGCTTTCTTGGAAAGTAAGGGAAACCCCTCTCCTCTTCATTTACTTCACAGGGATGATCTGGGAATTTGGAGACATGAACTCCCATGCAAACGGGATAGCCACAGCATTCTTTAGAAAGCACCTAGTGGGGGATGGAGGGTCCAAACGTCACATTGTGGATAAAGTACCAGCCCTGGAGTCAGGAGGACCTGAGTTGAAACGTGATCTCTGTCATTTATTAGCTGTCTGTCCCTGGGCAAATCCCTGGGCAAAATAATAATAATAATAATAACCCTGACTGACTTCAAAACAAAACAAAACAAACAAACAACAACCAAAAAACACCCAACATCCCAACATGATTCCCAATCTAGAATTTGTTACAGAAGTGAAAAGAAACTTCTCAGCCCTAGACTAGGACATTTCTCTTCAATCCACAGCCCTCTCCTCAGAGACACCTGCAAGCTCTGCCTTTCCCGATATCCCCCCTTCCCTCCCAGGCTAGCCCAACTTCTCTCCACCCTTGCTCCTGTGCCGGCCCCTCAGGGCTTCACTGGGTTAGAGTCTTGGCTGTGCTCAGCAGCTGTCCCACATTGCTCCTCCCCATCACTGTGTCCTGTCCCTGTTCCCCCCGGGCAGTCCCTGTCCTCAGCTCCCAGGCAATGAGCATCGCCGTCCCAAAGAAGGACCCTGGCCCCTGGCTTCAGCCCTGCTGCCCTCCGCAGCCTCCAGATTGTATTTTCTCTCCTGCTTCGGCATCAGATCTGTTGCAAAACTGGGATAACAGTCACCATAGAGGATTGTCTGAACCAAGCCTGACTAGAGACCGGGTTGTTCAGTGGATAGGGAATTGGACTTGGAATGGGGAGACTCTGAATTCAAATCCAGCTCCCAACGCTTACTAGCTGTGAAAGCCTGACCAAGTCATTTATCCATTTCCATTTATTCCAGCTTCTTCACCTCTAAATTTGGCATTAAAATGTCCCTCACATCCTAGTGTAGTTGTGTGCCTGAAAAAAGATATTTTAGAAAACACTTTCTACATTTTAAAGCACTTTATAAATGTCCCCCTCGTTATTTTCAAAAAAGTGCATGTAAAACAAACTCTAGGTCACAAATATTTTATTTATTTTGACTTCAGATAATTTGATTGTTTTCTTTTGCTTTAAAATTATATTTACATGCAACTACATCCTTGTTGCCTCTTCAGGTCACCAAGATCTCCCTTGTCGCAAAGATTTTTTTTTAAAGGGAGAAAAAACAATGCAAAAAAACTGAACAGGGCACAGTTCTCACATCATATGTAATATATAATAAGATACTAAAGAAACATTGTTTCCCAACACTAGAGAAACTGGAGGGTTGATGATAAATATAATAGTGTTATGCTGAAAAATGTCTATTAAGTAGCCTTAAGAAATGTAGCCACTTTCATGTGCAATTGTCATTATTAGCAGTTTGTTCGTCACTTTCTCACATCTAGACTACCAAGAAAACATTAAATTAAGCACTGATTTTCAGTATTTGCTGATATTTGAGCTGGAACTGTTCACAAGGAAAATTTACAACCAATTCATTGTCATCCTCTACTAATTTGCTGATAGTATCACCCTTTATGTCTAAATCATGAACCCATTCTGACCTTATCTTAGTATTGGATGTTACATGTTTGTCGATACCTAGTTTCTACCATTCATTTTTCAATTTTCTCAGCAACTAGATTTTTTCTCAGGTAGTTCATTGATGGCTTATTCAAAATTTCCCCACTAAAATGAGATCATTTGAGTATTTGATTTGCTCTTCCTTAAGCTGGGTAATGTATATTTTTGTAAAATTCATCAATTTCATTTAGGTTATCAGATTAATTGGCATTCATTTAAGCAAAATAGCTCCTAAGTATTGCTTTAATTTCTCTTCATTGGTGGTAAGTTCACCCTTTTCATTTTTGTGACTGGTAATTTGGTTTTTTCTTTCCTTTTTCTAGCCATATTTACAAAAGGTTTAACCAATTCAGTTTTATTTAGTAGTTCAATGGTTTTCTTACCTTCATTTTCTTAATCTCTCTTTTTATTTTCAGAATATCTTATTTGGCATTTAATAGAAGTTCTAAATTTGTTCTATTTCTATCTTTTTAGTTGTATGCTCTCCTCTTTCTCTATTTAAGTCATATAACCATCCAGAGATATAAAATTTCCCCTAAGAACTGTTTTGCCTGGGGGAAGTTATTTGTTTCCCAAAAATGTATACAGGTATTTATAAATTCTATAATAGGATTTCTTTCCTTCTGTTGATTGAAAATTATTTTAGGTTGATTTTTTTAATTAAATGTCATATTTATTCACAAACAAATTTCAACCCATTCTTATACACAGTAACACCACTCTTAAAACAAAACCAAAGGAAAGGAAGAGGAGGAAATGTATGGAGATTTTTTTTCTCAAAAAGAAGTACATCCATCCATAACTTCTATATTATACTACTTTATTTTGACTTAAATTTATTTATTTTTTTAAACTTTAATTCATAAATATACCTCTGCATGCACTTATAGTTAAAGGAATTTAACAAATACTATAAAATAAAAAGTGGGGAGGGGGAACAGTTCAATGAAACCAAGTGGTAAATAAATGCAACATAACACAAAGTAGGGAACGTCCAATTTCTCAACTCCTCTCCCAGATCAAGCTTGGTCATTGCAGGGATGAAGCATTTCATTTTGTTCTGATGCTTCTCTTTCCATTTACATCAGTACAATCCTTATATTTCTTGTTTTCCTAAGGGTGCTTAGAGAAGTAAAAAAAAAAAGACATATGGAAGAGAAGAATAAATGGAAACAAAATTCTTAGGAAGGAGTAGAATAAAGTACATCCTCTAAAACTAAGCTCAGAAGTATTGGACAACTGTTGGATGATCCTATGTTAATCATTTTTCTGATGATGGTCAGAAAAATGGAGAAGGGCCCCACTGGTTTGGGTGAACCAGTGAATTTAGGAAGGATGTGACCAAAGAGGGTCTCAGCACGGGCATCTATGGCTGAGTTGGCATCTTTACAGCTGGAAGGCTCAGACTCCAGTGAGTATCTAGCAGACTGTGACACTCTCCTGATGTTCTGCCTCAGTGAAACTACAAATAAACAGAGTCCAATAAACTGAATCTGCAGAGTAGCCTTGCCTGAAGTGTGTCTTTGTCCTTTGTCTCCATCCCTTCTCTATCAGGCGGTCGGGAACTCCCTCCTTGGTCCCAAGCTGTTCTAGCCTCGCCTTATTCTAGCTTGTTCAGAGCTCCCTTGGAATCAGGCTTTCCCTCCTGGGTGCCCCATTAGAGAATGGCCTGAGGCAGGTTGGAGTCCAGGAAGAGGGAGACAGCCAGGATGCGAAAAGGGCCAGAGACCCAGAGACAGGAAGGTTGTCTGAGGGACTAGGGAGGCTGAGCTTGGGGGAGGACCAACATGGGGCTTGTAGTACCTGCCTGCAAGTATTCGAGGGGCTGAGACAAGGATGAGAGTGTGACTTGTTCAGCCCAGCACCAAAGCCCAGAAATGTGAGCAAAGCGGGGAAGGAACAGAGAGGACGAGTTTTTAATTAATCTCAGAACAGCCTCCTTGGCAAAGATAATGATCCAGGACTAGAGGCCTTAATGATAATAATAATAATAATAATAATAATAATAATAATAATAATAATAATAGCTAACATTTCTACAGTGCTTACTGAGTGACAGCTACAGTGCTAAACAATTCACAATTATTTTCTTACTTGATCCTCACTAACACCCCAGAAGGCAGCTGCTATAGTGATCTCCATTTTACAGACAAGAAAAAGAAAACAAAGGTTAAGTGACTCGTCCAGCATCATACAGCTAAGAAGTGGCTGATTTGAACTCAGGCCTTCCTGGCCACATGTCTGGCTCCATCCACTGCTTCTGTGCTAGCTATTCCCCCTGTACCGGAGGTCTCCTAGCAAAGAGCATTTCTAAGGATTTGGAAAGGAGGCTCTTGGTCAGGTATGGGACATGGGTATCCACGTTTGGGGTGTGAACTGATTATTTAATTGTGTATTGTGGGAAAGAAATCAAGGTTGGCACTTACATAGCCTCAGCACCTTCCTCTGAGACCTAGAAACCTCCACCCGCAAAGGCAGCCCAGACACACTGTCCTCATCCTAGCTGAGGGAAAGGAGAAGGCCCTGGGGCACTGACACCTCCCTCAGCAGCTGCTGGGCAGGTTTTTGTTCTGGGCTGTATCACTGTGAGGGGATAGCCATAGTCATGCTGACAGTAATAGACTGCAGCATCCTCTGCCTCCACTCTGCTGATTGTGAGGGAGAAATCTGTCCCAGAGCCACTGCCACTGAACCGGGCAGGGACCCCAGTTTGCAGGTTGTTTGTATAATAAATTAGGAGCTTGGGAGCCTCCCTTGGCTTCTTCTGCT
Source organism: Antechinus flavipes (assembly GCF_016432865.1). Taxonomy (NCBI): domain Eukaryota; kingdom Metazoa; phylum Chordata; class Mammalia; order Dasyuromorphia; family Dasyuridae; genus Antechinus; species Antechinus flavipes. The sequence goes on along the minus strand of NC_067399.1, from coordinate 36,429,048 downwards.
GGTACCAATTTAATTCATTACTAACACCCGAGCTGGTCTTACAGTTAATGGTGACCCTCTCTCCTGGAGACACTGACAAAAAGTCTGGAGACTGAGTCACCACAATGGCCCCTCTCGCACCTGGAATCAAAAAGAAAAGACACAACATGATCCCAATGACTTCACTGTCCTGGATTGTCAATTAAGAATGAATAAGGGAAACTGAATAGCCCAAATTTCCTTCTCTCTCCCAATCTCCCCCAGACATATTCCAGGGATGGCCAAAAAATGTAATGCATGCAGGAGGAATCCCTCACCTGAGATCCAGAGCAACAGAGAGCAGAGGAGCTGAGCCTGGAACCCCATCTCCTCCCCTGACCGTGGATGCTACTGAACAGAGACCTCACCCGTGAGCTGGCATTTATCTGGGTCCTAGCAACTGGGGCTGTCCCTGAGGAAACAGGCAAATCAACAGGGGGAAGTGGAAAGGCACATTGATTTTAAGAGCTTTGCTTTCTAGTATCTGTATTATCAATCATTTTAACTCATAAAAGACAGTATAATCCTGTCTACTCCCCAAAATACTGGGGAGTCAGATCAAAGTCCCCCATGAACTGTTTTTTCACTTAGTTTTGTTATCAATGTTCTATTGTAATTTTTGTTAATTATGTTTTTCTTTTTTTAAATTTTATTCATATTAATTTTAATCCAAAAAGAAACAAAAAAAGAAACATTTCTCTGTATATAACAACATATATGACAACACAAATTTTCCTTTCATACTGTTTCCTTTTTTTTTGGAAACTTTTTTGTTCTTTGCTTTGCATTTAGCAATTTTTTTCTTCTTCCCTCTCTAACTTGTTGTACAGAAAACTACCATTAAATAAAATTATGTATGTAAGTTTATATTTAAACATGTTAAACCCCACTATGAATATTTCTGTTTATCATTTCTTTCTCTACATATGGATAACATCTTCCTTCATGGACATTGCAGTGGATATGAATATTCATAATACTCAGATTGTTTGTTCAAAGTTTCCCCTATAGTACTATTGCTGTTACAATGGACAATATTCACTTGATTCTTGTCATTTCACGCTTCTTCATTTCAAACAAGTCTTTCAATAGTTTTCTGGAATCATTTCTTATAGTCCAGTAGTATTCCAGCAAAATTATATATCACAACTTATTGAACCATGACTCACTTGTTGGGTATCTCCTCAACTTCCAGTTCTTTGCCAGCACAAAGACAGCTGCTACTATATGTTCATATTTTATTTTAACTTTCTTTTCCTTTTCCCCTTATTACCCTGGTAAACATATCAAAGAGAGTTATTGCTGGCTCAAAGTGTCTCCATAATTTTATAACTTCTTGGGCACACTTCCAGACCGCCGTCCAAAACTGATTGGTCAGTTTATTGTTCCATCAACAGTAAATCAGTGTTCCAATTTTCCTCATTCCTTCCAACATTTATTATGTCCCTTATTTGTTAATGACTCAAAGTTGTTTTAATTTGTACTTCTTTAATCGATAGTGATTTAGAGCATTTACTTTATATGACTATGTATATTTTTATTGCTTCATTAAAAAAATGCCTATTCATATTTTGATAAATTATCAGTTGGGGAATTACTATATTATAAATTTGTTTTTTTAATCACCAATATTATTTGTCATCTAGAATTATAGGGTGGACCTCAATTTAGTTATCTGTAAAATGAAGACGTGGAATTAGATTATCCCTGGGGTATTTTTTAAAATGATTTTTAAATTTTAAACTTAATTACAAAATGGCAAAGATAAAAGAAAAACCTTGCCATTTACACAGAAATGCATAGAAGACTCAAATCTAAACAATAAATTTTCAAGTCAAGAAAAACTATTTTTCCAGAATGCTTTCTTATCTTCTTTGTGGAGTTTTTTTTTTTTTTTTACTCTCTGCTGTGCACTTTTTACTTTACTTTTTCCTTTTCTTTTTCACCCCCTTTCCTAAAGAAGGCTACAATTACATATAGATATTTATAAACATATGCATACATATTCATATGCAGTCATATACATATATGTATATATACTTTGCTTATTTCCATCTGTCTTTCAGAGGCTGGGTAGTATCTTCCTTCATAGATTCAAGACTTTCCATGTTTCTAAATCAATCAACTCATAACTTCCTACACCATAGCATTATTTTGACCCAGTCTCATCTGATCTGAGAGATTGACTGTGAACATTTTTTACTCAATTTTCTGCAGTCCTTCTATTTTTGTCTACATAGATTTTATTTAAACTACAAAATTTTAGTTTAAAATAATTGAAATGATCCTTTTTACACTTCAGCAATGATGTTTGTTATACTATAGTTTATAGTCTTATAGTAGTGATTATATATTTTATTTTATTCCTGGCTTCTCTGAAGTTCTGCTCTTCCAAATGAGCTTTTTTTTTTTTTTTTTTTTTTTTTTGGTAAATCAGTAAAAATAATTTCAAAATAATTTTTAAATTAATGTAATTTTAAAATTGTTATTTAAAAATAATTTTATAATGTTCCTGAAAGCAATTTATCATTATATTCAAATTTTGAATCTGCCATCATTTCTACTTTATGGTGAATGTGTCCCATTCATATTTTAAGCTACAATTACATGTATATTTTCCTCTTTCCTGTTTTTCCTTAGTATCCTTCTCTCTCCATTTACCTTATCTCTCTTCAGTCCTCTGTTTTACTTACCCACTATCTTGCCCTCCTATTTCTTAACCTGACACTAAAAGTCTCTCCCTTATCTACCATCCCATCCCCTGGCCCTCTTGTTTCTTCCTGAATGTAGAAGACTTTTACACATACATGCATATATACATATATGTATGCATACACATATACATATATGTGTCTATATGTGTGCACATACATAATTTGTGTTTGTGTTTTATGCGTATATATATTATACACATGTATAATATATGTACACACATCACACATGTCCATTGTAACAGCAATAATATTATAGGGGAAACTTTGAACAAACATTTTGATTATTACGAATATTCATATCACATAACCCATTCCTAATGAGGATAAGATTTTAGTACTACTTGCCCTCCCCACTACTAACCTCTTCTGTATCAGTTTTTCTTTTTAGGCTTCATTTCTATGAGATGATTACTCTTTATTAATTCTTCCTATACAGGTGTATTTGTTTTTACAACACCCAATCAGCTCAATACTAGCCTTTCTTTAAAACTACCTAAATAGTGATAACAATGTTGCAAATATTTTCATGTATATGAAGTAAGCAATGTAACCTTATAGAATCCATTCTAATTAGTCCTTTGTGCTTACCTTAAATTTTCTAAGTTCTCATAAATTTACATAAAGTTCCCTGTCCAATTTTCCCATACATTCTGGAGTTTTCACTACAAAAAACTAATACTCTTTCATTTCATTAAATGAAAATTTGTTTTTTCCATTAACAATTATATGTTACCTTGCTAGGTAAGTTACTCTTGGTCATAACTCCTATTCATTCTTTTGCTCTACAATATATAACATTCTAAGGTCTATGGTCTGTCAATGTAATAGTGACTGAGTCTTGTATAATCTGTAATGTAGCTCCATGATATTCAAATTTTTTAAGGTTGTGTCCAATATTTTCTCATTAACTTGGGTGCTTTGAAACTTTTTTTTGACTAGGTAAAAGAGGCCACTTTCTGCATCATTTCTTACCTAGACAATGATTTATTGGGCATTGACTCAGTCAGACTGAAACCTGTTAAAGATCTTAGCATAAAAAAGATAAAGTCTCTCACTTCATCCAAGAGCCATCTCTAGTCATTCTGATCTATATCTTACCATTAGATCCAGATGACTTTGGAGGAGAAAGTGAGAACCTCACTCACTGTAATTCACTCATGTATTACTTATGTGATGTCATGGTCCTCTTCAACAACTAACAAACAACGATGACCAAAATTCCTGTAGGCTTCCTCCCTAGGATCTTTTTCAGGTGATATATACATAAATATATATGCAAGTTTTTTCTTTTATTTCTGTTTGACATTCTTGTTCAAAAATTTCATGGAATATTTTGTCAAGATTCTTTTTTAAATTGTTATTTACGATTGATTTAATATTGACTATTTTTGAACAATTTCTCCTCAATCTGTTCTCCAGATCCAGTTGTTTTTCAGAGGAGAAATTTCCTTTTTTTTTCTATTTTTTAAAATTCTTTTGAGTTTGGAAATATAGAAAGTCAAAAAGGTTTTCTGACCTACTCTGACACCTTTCTAGAACCCTCCACATTCTTCTAACTCTGACAAAGTTCTTTATATACTTGACATATGAGACCTTTATTTGAGAAATAGTTTATAGAATTTTTCTCGCAGTTTTCTGTTTTCCTTCCAATCTTGGCTACATTGATTTTACTTGTACAAAATCTTGCTAATTTAATGTTATGTAGATCATCCATATTTTGCCTCAAAATGTTCTCTTGGGATAGCTAGGTGGCACATTGGATAGAGCATCAGCCCTGAATTCAGGGGGACCTCAGTTCAAATCTGATCTCAGACACTTAATACTTTCTAGCTGTGTGATCCTGGGCAAATCACTTAACCCCAATTACCTCAGCAAGAAAAAAATTCTCTTTGTCTCAGGGACTCAAAAATTGTTCTCCTAGAACTTTTTACCAATGAAGAGGAAATTAGAGCAGCAATTAAGAGATACTTTGCCCAACTTTATGCCAATAAATTTGATAACTCAAGTGGGAAGAATACCTACAAAAATATAGGTTGCCCAGATTAACAGAAGATTGTCTTGCATGAACATTTCCCTTCATCTTTTCCCCCAGCTGTCCTGTCCGGCAGGACATCCACAGTGGGTCATCGAAGGGAACCGGGGCCGAGGAGGAGCAAAGGCTCTGTAAGACAACAGTCTGTAAAACACGCCGTGTTTGGGAACAGGATCGATGAGACAGAGAGGCAACTCAAGATTTAAGATGGTGAATGTCTCTGTTTAATGAATGAAGAGAGTTTAATTAAATAGGATTTCTGAGTGGGGGGTTACAATGAGAAGAATGTCGGACCATAGGTGTGGCAGAAATCCTAGATTATACTGTTATCTAGATCTTGGGCGGAGATGACCGATTTCTTGGGACACACATTATCTAATCTCAGGAATTTAGGGTGTTTGCTGCTCTTCTTAGCTCTTTGTCTTCTGCGTCCAAGGACATGGCCTCTGGCAGTGTTCAAGGACATGGTCTCTGGCATATCCCCCTTTCTTTATTTATAAATAGGTGGGAGGCCTGTCTTAGGCTATGTGGCCGGCATCCATATTCAGTACCCAAGTAATCCGACCTTAAAAGGCCAGAAAAGGGCAGGACCCCTGTCTTAGGCTATGTGGGCGGCATCCGTCCCAGCACCCCAGCATCAAACTTCCGGGGTGTGCTTCTGGAAAACGGGCCCACAATAATCCCGTCATTGGGTATTCCTGCAGCCAGAGGGTATGAGACCCTGAAATATGGGGCCACAATAATCCTGTCATTGGCTCACCCACAGCTTATCTACTGAATGCAGGGGAGCAATACCTGAGACCAGACCTTGTATGGATATGAGGAGGAGGTGGGGCAAGAGTGCTTAAGGCAAAGTGAATAGGAGCTAAGAGTTCCCATTCTTTCAGGTATATTGAAAAAATATACCAGTTTCCCCAATGTTCTATCTTTACCTCCCCTTTTCAAATGACCATTCCCCATATAAATCCCAAGAGCAAATCAAAATCCCTATACATAACAGACTAATACAGTAGCATTTCCTTCAAAGCCCTCAAACATAACAGCAATTACAGTTTTAACAAATCCCATCCCAAGTCTTAAACACACAGTAATAGATGATCCAGGCAAGGTTTAACAGTCATCAACCATCCCCAAAGTCCCTCATATCAGTCCGAAGTACAGTCGATGCAGGGTCAAGTCCATGATCTCATTTTAAAACTGCTGCTTCAGGCTGTGAAGTGATAGGAGGCTCTCATTCCTTGCAGAGTGGGTGTGTGCCGTGGTGACAATCAAAGCTGATCAAAGTTGATCCAGGTTCCAGAAGCAAGTCAATATCTGTAATTTGACCAAAATCTAAAACAAAAACACAAATCTAACACATAAAGATTAGATCAGTCTCAGATAGACTCAGTTCACCAAACTGTTGCAAAATACGAGGAGGCCAAAATGGATTGGCCAGCAGTTTCCTATGTGAAGAAATGAGTTTGCTTTACAGGCCAAGCAAATGGCTGCAGTCTTACAGACCCCTGTTAATTGTCCATTTATCATGTAGAAACCTTAAAGGAACAAAACACAAATATCCAGTAACAGACAGATGACCAGGCAAAATAGTTGCCCAAGCATTTAGGATACAATGATTACATATAACCAGACTGAAAATAGCAAAGCATGACATAATTGAATTGCAGTAACAGTTCTATTGACCATTGCTCTGATCAGAGAGAGATCAGTTACAGAAGGAAAAATGCAAGAACATAACTATAATATAACATAAGCAGTCGAATTTTAACAGCTTATCAATCAATTGTCCCAGTAACTGTCACAGGGTGGAGCTTTTAAAACTCCCAAATAGCATTAACTAATTAATTCTAAGCCCAAAAACTCCAATAACAGATGTCATTAATCAAATTTCAGATAAATTATTTATCGTATCCTTATAAGTCATAACAGAAAGCAATTTTGTCTCAGCAAGTTCACAACTTAGAACAATTATCATATCTAGGTAGATGTTACATGAGTGAACATTATATACATACAAATCATTTTGTTTTTAAAATACCCAATACATAGAAAAACATCCCAAATTGCATATTGTTCATAACAGAAACATTTTTAAAAGGACAAAGAAAAAAAAACTATTATATTCAGAGGCCCTTTAAATAACCTCAGAATGACCCAATACAATCAATTTAAACTTATACAAAAAACCCAATTCCACATAAAAGAATTCAAGAACATAGCAATTAAACTTTTAGAAATACTCAGACCAAAGTATGGATCACATTTACGACCATTTTCTTTTAACCAGAAAAACAAATATTCGATCAACCTAAAAATAAGCATGTCCTTAAAAATCACACTTTGCTGCACTGGCTGTAAATCAGTTAAGAAAAAAGCAGCAGGAACATACTCAGGGAGGTGAGGGGCGGAGAAGATTCCATATGGCCATCCTTCCCCCACTCCTGACCCCCTAGAAAAAACTTCCCTCAGGTTCCCCACTCGATTTCCTACCTGGGGATCCTTTTCAAGATTTAACCCATCAGTTTCCCAATATCAGGTTTCTTCCCAAATCCACCCATTTCCAACTTTCTCTTTCCTTCTGACTACATACTTAAACAATCTCCTTAAAGAACTTTCCTCCAGATTCTCCTTTGGTAAAGTAGCAGAAGGCAGTGGGGGTGGGTGACTCCTTCCCCCACCTCTTCACCTACTCCCAAAAGTCTTTCTTTCACCTTTCTAATACCAATCGAACCTTTAATTTCCCTTGCAAATCAGTCCTTCCTAAATCACCTGCATTCCTCTTTCCTTTTCCCATCAAAAACCTGTAAGATTCAACCCTATAGTGAATAATAAACCTCCAAAAACCCACACCTGTCCAGCAGAGCTGGATTTAAAGTATAACTTATGTTAACAAATTTCAGAAGGTAACAAACTGAATCAAAGTAATACAGCTGTTTTTAAAAGTTTTTTCTTCTACCACATTTCTTCTAACAGCGATTAGCATCTTATCTCTAGAGCTTTTTATTGCCCAGGCCAGGCTAAGCTTGAATTTTATTGCTCTTTACTCTAGTAGGCTTTTCCTTAAAGAAATGCAAATTTTCCTTAATCATTGTTATTAAAACTTAACAAAGCTTTTAAATCAGCAAAAACAGATTTGGGGCTTTTTCCAGGATTCCCCACCCTCAGAGAGAAGTTTTGTTTATATTATAACTTTCCGAACTTTCAAATCCCTTTCCATCTATTTTTTTTCCTTTCCTTTTTTTTTTTTTCTTTTCTCTCCCTTTTTCTCACAGGCTGCTGCAGTCAGCCAGAGAAAGAGAGAGAAAGATTTTTCAAACTTTTTGATATTTTCTAAGCCTGCAACACAGAGGCTGAATTCTTATCTCTTACAAGCTTATTTTAACTTTTAACACAGACACACACAAACAAACATGGAGCTCCAATTTACTATGTACAGTTGCAACGTTGTTTTCCAACCAACAACATAACAGACAAACCACACAGAACATGGAACATATATCACACAGACTACACAGACATTCAAGATTTTTTAAAGCATGAGAACAACAATTTTCTCAATGGTTGACACCCTGTCTGTTTCAGGAGCTGTTCAGTGAATTTGAGTGTTTCGATCTTCTCTTCAGGTTCCAAGGTGTCTTGGTCTCGTAACTGATGATAGAAGATGTGTTTTTTTTGTGATCGCAGAATCTACTTGAGATTTAACGAAAGTGGTTAGTTTATTAAAGGCCCAAGGGCCAAAAGAAAGGAGGAGAAGGAGTCCCACAAGAGGGCCGAGAATACTAGGGAGAAAAGTGGATAGCAAGGGGGAAGTGGAGAACCAGTTCTTATGCCAGGATTCATTTTTTTTTCTCTTTCCTGTTTTCTTTTTTCCAGACTGTCCCTAACTTTTTGTAGGCTGTTTTCAACAAGGCCAAGTTTATCTGAATAAAAGCAGCATTCCTCCTTGAGGGCTGCACCAAGACCTCCTTGTTGTAAGAAGAGAAGGTCTAAGTCTCTTCTGTTTTGCAGGATGACTTCAGCTAAGGATGCTACTGAGTCTTTAAGGTGTTTAAGTCCTGCTTGCAATTCCTGTAAATCCTTATCTATAGCAGCGCTCAATTGGGAATATTGTTTGTCATTTTGTATGAGGGAGGCTATACCCGTCCCCGTTCCTACCGCTCCTAGGCCAAGGAGGACGGTCAGGGTTAATGCAGTAAGGGGTTCCCTTCTGGTCCTGAAATTGCCAGTACTTTTTCTTTCCCAGATATCAAGGAAATCATCGGCCTGGTGTATATTAATATGAGGGAAGAGAAAGACAGAAACGCAGTAATCGCGTTTTTTGATAAAAGATCAGGCATCCAGAAATGTAGTAAGGCCAGCAGAGCAGGCAAAATACGAGCCGTCAGGAGCGGCCACATATTGCCACGTCAGGTTGACAGGTATGGTGTGGTTGCAAACGCCTTCAAGCTGTTTGGGAGGAAGCATGTTAGGTCCTAGGAGACAAATTCCAATGAATTGATCAAACTGTTCTGTTAGCCCAGTGGGGTCTTCTATCAAGGACCTCATTTCCTTCTTAAAGGCCCTGACTTCTGTGGTGCTCAGGGGAGCTTTCACAAATCCTATACCTCCTTGGGCCGAAGGAACCTCTCTTAAGGGATATAATTTAAGACTTGGGGTTTTAGTTCCTGGCAAAGGATAATTTCGGATATCTCTTTGAATTTGATCTAATTCCTTCCTTAAAGAGGAGAATGACTCTTTTTGGAGTCCAGGTGGGGTCAATCGAATTAAATCCTCCCGTGCCCTGAGGGGCCCCGGAGGAGCTGATGGGATTAAGTCCTCACCTTCCCTTTCCTAAAACCATGGCTTCTTCTGGGGGTGGGGATAAATATGGAGGACGGAGAGATAACAATGGGTCCCATTGCTGGGTCTTTAAAGTTTCCTCCTTCGTGTCCTTTACACTTGGACTCTTACTCAACATTATAGAAGCCCCAGAAAGCCATAGTCCTGCATATAGAACCTCCTCTGGATTAACAGGTTCTTTGTTATTAACACACAAATTCAGTATTTGGCACACCCAATCTTCAAGGGAGCCAAATTTAGGCCAAATAGTGCCTCCACCAATGTCTTTGTCACCCCAGACAAAGCAGCAATACCTTATCATCTTTTTCTTGCTTTTTCCTTTATATTTTGGCAGTTTGTTCCAATTACTTAATTTGTTTCCCAAGGGACTATCTACCGGTATTCTCTGATCATTTTTCTCATTTCTCTCCTCGAGGGCTGGCTGGGACTGGGCCACACCCATTGAATTTGGACGGAATCTAAATTCCAAAAACGCCCAAACACGCCAATTGTCGCCAATTGACTCCAGTCACCCTAGAAGGCCTAGCCAAGCCTACCTGTCCAGAGACCTAGAGTTTAAGACTCAGGGCCTCACAGTGTCCTATGAGCGACAAATCCCCCCAAGACTGCAAGAGTCTCCCAGCGAGCTCAAATTAGCCCGGGCATTTGAGCCGCAAGTCAGGGGCCTAGCCCTGCCTTCCATCAACATACAGTGTAAAAGGCCGGTCATCTTTCTCAAAAGGCAAGGTGGGAGTGGCCCCAAGTACTTGGGCGAAGTAAACCTTTAGATAAAGAAACTCTAGCCCCAGGAAGTAAAAAGCTTGGCAGCAACCATAGTGTGGCCACAAATTAAAATAGTTATTTAAGGCAGTTCTACTTCTGGTCTATGCAATCACACCTGAACTCAAAACTCCCAGCAAATATTAGCTGCAGTCCCAAAGGATTTTATCTTCTACATCAGTTATCATTAATCTAGGACTTCAGATAAAATCTAGTTCAAGAATCACAGTAAAGGGTTTACAGCTTATACAGCTATCTTTCTTATCTAAGTAGACAGTTTTAAATTTAACATTACACAGATCTTGAAGTTCACAAGTAACTGAACCAAACTTCATATAACTTATTGCCCATCAGAGATGACAAATTTTAAGGCATAACTCAGTTACAAATTACCCAATACCTCTAGAAAACACACCATCTAAGTAGGAAGGTAAACTATCCCATCTTAGTCCCTCAGCATCTCAAATGGGGGAGGGAAAACAGGCAACAACTCTAGAGAACATAGAAAAGCACATGGGAAAGACAGATTTCTTTCCTAAAGGTATTCACCGAATTTTTAAATGGCTTCAGTTTCTCTCATTAACTCATTTCTTGCTGCAGTCAAGGAATGAGGGGAGAAAAGAAATAAAAAGCCATCTTCCAAAGAATGTAATTTGCCTTGATCTGAAATTTTATTCCCCAGCCATCATTCCAAAGGTCTTTCTTGAAGCTGCGACCTGGCCAGGGTTGGAGTGCAGGAAAAAACCCTTTGTTGGCAGGGACATAGAATGCCAATCCAGAAAAGAATAGAACCAAGTGTGCTAAGAGCAAAAGGTTTTAGGACTAAGAAAATTAGGAGCAAAAGAGTTCCCACCTGTAGGGTTAGGTAGGAAAGTGTGAGACAGACAGACCTAGCCTGGCTTACCTAGATTATCTCTCCATAAGCAGCTAAGAAAGTTTTAAGTAGTGCCCTGAAGCTAAGAAAAAGACCGAGAGCAGTTTAAAATCCCATCTTTGTAGACAGCCTTGTGAGCATGCGAAAGCATAATTCTGAGGCTTCTACAGACGCAGGATGACCAAATCAGGGAAACTGAGTCCCGTTTAAATGTATAGGACGAGCACACGTCCTGAGGGCTATAAGCTGCGGCTTTAAGAGCCAGGTAAAGGTCTGGAAGGGGCGCGGCCCACTTGTCCAAATTGCTAGCAAACTTCTATTTTAAAAGTTGGTGACAACCTTTCCGGAGATTTGAGAAGATTTAGATTGAGTGCCCAATCTCCCCACTGTACAGTAACCCCAAGGAGGGGGCAGGATAGGAGCATTTAAATGGCAGGTTGCCAAGCCACATGGGAGAGGTCCGAACCAGGCCTCGAGTTCTACACTCCCCACTCCATGGAAGAAGGGGGAGAAAAGGCCAGAACGAGGGTGGGGGAGGAAGAGATGCCATCTTACCCAGCGCAGTGCGTCTTGAATGGCGAGGGCTCCTCTGGCGATTCCACACTGGAACTTGAAGGCGGGGCAGCTCATCTAAGCCCCAAAATCTTGCTGGAGAGCAAAACCTGAAGGGAAGACCCTTACCCCTGTCCAGGGAGTAGCTGCCGTGGGCAGAGACATTCTCTAAACTCACCCCAATTCAGTGACCTTTCTCCTCGTGGCTACAGCCTGACCATTAGAGACTCCATTGCATTTAACAGTGGCGTGGGAGAAGGGCTCAAACACAGCTCCTCTTACGTTTCTCTGGCTATCTCCCCAGAACAGAGCAAAGAGAGCGCTGGCCTGGGACCCCCGAGAAGGGTAAGGTCCCCAGAACGGCCACATGACCACTCTTTGGTCTGGGGTGGTGTTAAAGAGACACTTCCTCTCGTGTCTCAACAGTTCCTGCTGGAGAGCAGGACTATCTGGTGACAGAAAAAAAAAAAGATTAGAAATGCATTGAGATGCAAAGGAAGGGCCTTTCTCTCTCTAAAGGATTTGGACAGAGGGAGTTTCTTCAAGCAAAGCATATTCTCCCTACTACCTTTAGAGATAGAGTAAGACCAAAGAAAGAACGCAGATTCTTCCCGGAAGAATACTGCTTGAACAGCTCAAAACCCAGATTGGTTCTGAGTGTGCCCCGAAAAGGTCGGGGTCCAGTTTGATCGCCAAATTATCTAGCTTCCGGTGTTTGTTTAGTCAGGGAACCAAATGTTGAGGTCTAGCTTTGGGGTACCTAAATGAAATTAGGGTTAAGGTCTAGTGGCAGGTTTGGGGTATTTCAAGCGAAAAGGATCTATGGACGGCGCAACATATTTTCTTTGGAAAGGGGCCACTGGTCAAACCAGACTGGAGTGTTTTGATCTTGTCCACCTGCAGGCTGGGCGGACCAGTGGCCCTTATAAAAAATGGTTCTGAAAACCAAGGCCAGCACGGCCAGGGTACGGCTGTACTTGTAAAGGCTGATTGATACCTTGGTTATTTTTCCCTAATCCTTGTTGAGGGAGAAAACCCTGGCTTAGCATTTGTCTTGTGACTACAGAATTGGGGCTGCACATAATAATACCCATTTGTGAGAGAATATCTCTTCCCCATAGGTTAATAGGTAGATTAGGAACTATGTAAGGGCGGACAGTGCCCGTATTTCCCTCAGCGTCTTCCCAAGTTATCTGAGGACCCGGGGGTAATTGCCGAACCTTGCCGTTGTTAGAGGCTCCTTCAATGACTTCATTAATTGATGCCCAGAGGGGGAAAACATTTACAACGTTCGGCCCTTCTTGTTTTAGGTCTCGGCCAACCTTCTGCCATTTCCCGGGGTGTATTTCAGGGCCATTTACAATAAACCAAGGACGGACCTTATCTATGTATATAAAGAATTTTATAAGGTCCTTCTTTTTTACTTTTATGCCTCTTTCCTTAAGATTTCCTTTAAGATCTTTAAGGAATATTTGTTCTTTAGATAAATGCGATCCCATAGTACCGACAATTGCGAAAACTTACCTCTACCCTTAAGGGGTTCCGTAGAGACCGTGAATTCTCTCGCGGAATGCTCGGGGGCGATGTCGGGCCGAGGTCCACTTAGAGCCCCACCTTTGGGCGCCAGTTGTCCTGTCCGGCAGGACATCCACAGTGGGTCATCGAAGGGAACCGGGGCCGAGGAGGAGCAAAGGCTCTGTAAGACAACAGTCTGTAAAACACGCCGTGTTTGGGAACAGGATCGATGAGACAGAGAGGCAACTCAAGATTTAAGATGGTGAATGTCTCTGTTTAATGAATGAAGAGAGTTTAATTAAATAGGATTTCTGAGTGGGGGGTTACAATGAGAAGAATGTCGGACCATAGGTGTGGCAGAAATCCTAGATTATACTGTTATCTAGATCTTGGGCGGAGATGACCGATTTCTTGGGACACACATTATCTAATCTCAGGAATTTAGGGTGTTTGCTGCTCTTCTTAGCTCTTTGTCTCCTGCGTCCAAGGACATGGCCTCTGGCAGTGTTCAAGGACATGGTCTCTTGGCATATCTTCAAGAGCATGGTCTCTGGCACCCAGCTCTTAATTAGCATTTAAGTAATTCTTTTAAAGACAATCATGATTTTGGAAATTCAGATAATAAAATTCTCTCATCCAAGAATATCTGCTTATATAACAGAACATATCTCTAGTGAAATTTAAATCGAGTTTCTTATTTACTAGTATCCTTTTGTCTCTGGCATAGATTTCCAAGTTTAGAGTGTAAACCTGGATTCCCCCAGACAATAGGAGAAAAAGTTAGGTGGGACTGGGCCTTCTGTGTTTAGGCTCTATTTAATCTTGTGTTTTGAAGTTTGTACTTAGCACTCCTCTACTGCTATCTTGTCTGTTGGGAGTTGCCCTTGTAATAAATCATTTAAAAAATTTTTGTTGTTGTTTATCTTGAAAGTCTCTCATTGTAATGGGCATAAACCAGAAGTCTTCCCAGGGTGAAGCAAGGATGTCCATTATCACCAGTATTATTCAATATAATACTAAAAGTGTTAACTTTAGCAATAAGAAAAGAAAAAGAAATTGAAAGAATTAGAAAATTCTGTTAGTATCACTATATCATTCATTGCATATATGATGGTATGCTTAGAGAATCCTAGAGAACAATTTAAAAAGTAATCAGTAATTTTAGCAATGTTGCAGGATATAAAATAAACCTATATAAATTATTGGCTTTCTATATATTACCAACAAAGTCCATCAGCAATATATAGAAAAAGAAATTCCATTTAAATTGATTATAGACAGTATAGAAATACTTGGTAGTCTACAGGACAAGAAAAACCCAGGAACTTTATAATTACAAGACACTTTGACACAAATAAAGTCAGATCCAAATAAATGGGAAATTATCAGTTGTTCATGGATAGGCTGAGCTAATATAAGGAAAGAGACAATTCTAGATAAATTAATTTACTATTAATTAATTTATTATTATTTAATTAATTAATTTTATTCAGTGCCATCTGAATCAAATTATCAAAAAATACTTTATAGTGTTAGAAAAATATTAACCAAAAACTCATCTGGAAAAATAAAAAGTCAAGAATAACAAGGAAAGTATTCAAGAAAATTCAAAGCAAGATTGTCTAGCTGTACCATATCTAACACTACATTGTAAAGCAGAAATCATCATCACTTTTTGGTAGTGGCTAAGAAGTAGAGTGATGGATCAGTGGAATAGGTGGAACAAGACACAGTAATCAATGACTATACTAATCTACTGTTTGAGAAACCCCCAAACTCACTGTTAAGAAAACTTCTGGGAAAACTAGAAAATAGTACAGCAGAAACTAGACAAAGCCCACCATTTTACAACATATACTGACAATAGGTCTAAATAAGTACAGGATTTCAACATAAAGGATGATTCCATAAACAAATTAGAAGTGCAATAAACTATTTTTTATGTGTCAGATCTGTGGAAAAAGGGCAAAAATTATAAGCAAACAAGAGATAGAGAACATTATGAAAAGCCAAATGGATAATTTTGATTACATTAAATTTAAGAAGATTTGCACAAAGTCAAGGCAACCAAAATTAAAAGGCAAGCCAAAATTGTGGAAACAATTTTTGCTGCTGGCATGTCTGATAAAGTCCTCACTTCAAAAATATAAAGAGGAATCAAATTTATAAGAATACAACTTATTCCCCAATTGATAAATTAATAAATCGTTAAAAAAGATAATTTTCAGGTAACAGAATTAAAGCTATGTCAAAACAAGAAATGGTCCGACATTATTGATTAGAGAAATGCAAAATAATAGGTTGGCTAATATGATAGAAAAGATGGTTGACCTATTTTGGAGAGGAGGTGAAAAAAATTGAAAAACCAATGCATTGTTGGTGCAGTTTTGAACTGATGTAACCATTCTCTTCATTTACAGTCATTTCATCACAAATGCTTGAAAATCCTCTGTTTCCTTGAATGTTTATCTTTTCCCCTGACATATCACACTGCATTTTACAAAGTTGGTGATTCTTGGTTGCAATTCTAGCTCCATTTCTTTCCAGAATATCATATTCCAAGTCCTCTGATCCTTAATGTAGATGTTGCTAAATTTTATCTTATCCTGACTGTGGCACCTCTATATTTGAATTGTTTCTTTCCAGAAGCTTACAATATGAATTTGTCTATAATATTCTTGGGAGTTTTTATTCTGGGATATTTTTCATCCGTGAATTCTTTTAATTTCTAACTTGCCCTCTGGTTCTAGAATTAAAAGGGTTTTCCTTGACTATTTCTTGAAAGATGATGTCTAGGCTTTTTGTTTTTGGATCCTGGCTTTCAGGTACAACAAAAATTCTTAGATTATCTTTCTTGGATCTATTTTCCAGGTCAGTTGTTTTTCCAGTGAGATATTTTATATTATTTTTCATATTTTCATTCTTTTTGGACTTGCTTTATTGTATCTTGATTTCTCCTAAAATCATTAGCTTCCATTTATTCAATTCTAATTTTTAAGGAATTATATTCCTCAATGGGTTTTTGTAACTACTTTCCAATTTGACCAAATTTGTTATTTAAAGATATATGTGTGTGTGTGTGTGTGTGTGTATACATATATGTATGTATATATATGTGTGTATACATATTTGTGTATATATATATTTACATATTATATATATAATATTATTATTTAAAGATATTTGAAGAGGTCTAGAGGAGGACTGAGGGAAACCCTACTTTCACTGTGCCATCTTGATTCTTTACCCAGATCCAATCATTCTCAGGATCAGTTTGGAATTATGACTAAAGGAGCATAAATCTACACATACCCTAAAACACCTCTACTAAATCTATCTCCCAAATAGATCATAAATAATGGAACACGTCCCATATGTACAAAAATATTTAAAGCAGCTCTTTTTGTGATAGCCAGGATTAGAAGTTGAGATGTTCATTAATCGGAGAATGACTGAACAAATTTTGGTATATGAGTGGAATGAAATACTGTTGTGCTATAAGAGCACTGTTGTGCTGACAGATGATAGAAAACCTGGAAGGACATATATGAACTGATGTTAGGTGAAGCGAACAGAACCGGGTGAACATTGTCCACAACAACAACATTTGGCAATGATCAAATTTCCTAGACATAAATCTTCTCAGCAAAAAATTGATCCAAGGAAATTCCAAAAGAATCATGCTGGAAAATGCTATCCATACAGAGAGAAAGAACTATAGAGTCTGAATCCAGATTGAAGCATATTATTTCACATTTTTCTCACATCATCGCCATGCATGGCTGAGTTGGCATCTGCAGAGCTGAAAGACCCAGACTCCAGGCAGTGTGTGACAGACTGTTATGCTTTCCTGATGTTCAGCCTTAGTGAAACCACAAATAAAAGTCCAACAAACTGAATTCACACAGGAGCCATGCTTGAAATATAGGGCTCTGTCCTTTGTGTCCATCCCTTCTCTGTCAGGAGGCCAGTAACTCCCTCCTAGGTCCCAAGCTGTTCTAGGTTTGCCCTGGTCAGAGATCCCATAGAATCCTGCTTTCCCTCCTGGGTTGGAAAATGGCCTGAAGCTGGCTGGTGTCCAGAGAGAGGGAAGCGGCCAGGATGGGAAAAGGGCCAGAGGCCAAGAGACGGGAAAGTCATCTGAAGGATCAGGGAGGCTGAGCTTGGGGCAGGATCAACATGGGACATGTAGAAACTACCTTCAACTATCAAAAGGGATGTGACAAGGATGAAGGGATAACTTGTCTTGTACCAAATCACAGAAAGTTGAGCAGAGTGGGAAAAGTGCAGAGAAGCTGATTTTAGACTTACCCTAAGAACAGACTCCCTGGGAGTGAGAACTATGTAGAAAGGTAATAATCCATTACTGTAAATAGTGACAATAATAACACCCAGCATTCCTATGACTCCTACTAAGTGCCAAGAACACTACTAAACATTTCACAATCACTTTCTCACTTGATTTTCACAACCATCCTAGGAGGCAGATGCTATTATAGTTGCCAATTTAAAAATAAAAAATTGAAACAAATGTTAACTAATTTGCCCAGAACCATACTACTAGGAAGTAGCTTATTTGAACTTAGGCCTTCCTGACCACATGCCTGGCTTTGTCCACTGCTCCTATGGGAATCTGTTCCCATGCACCAGAGGTCTCCTATCAAAGACTATAAGAGTTTTTCTAAGGATTTGGAGAGGGGGTGTTTGGTCAGGTATGGAAGAGAGAAAATTACTTTTGGGGTGTGAACTAATTACTTAAATTGTGTCACTCCTTTGTAAGTAACTGGAAAGAAAATCAGGAAATTGTCAAAAGTCACAGCATCTCCCTCTGACACATGGAAACCTCTCCCAAGAAGCAAGCCAGATAAGTTTAAGGGTGTGCACAGTTTGATAACTTTTTGAGCATAATTCCAGACTGCTCTCCAGAAGGGTTGGATTCGTTCACAGTTCCACCAACAATGCATCAGTGTCCCAGTTTTCTCACATCCCCTCCAACATTTATCATTATTTTTCCCTGTCATCTTAGCCAATCTGACAGGTGTGTAGTGATATCTCAGAGTTGTCTTAATTTGTATTTCTCTGATCAATAGTGATTTGAAACACTCTTTCATATGAGTGATAATAGTTTCAATTTCATCCTCTGAAAATTGTCTGTTCATATCCTTTGACCATTTATCAATTGGAGAATGGCTTGATTTCTCATAAATTAGAGTCAATTCTCTATATATTTTGGAAATGAGGCCTTTATCAGAACCTTTAACTGTGAAGATGTTTTCCCAGTTTTTTGCTTCCCTTCTGATCTTGTTTGCATTAGTTTGGTTTGAACAAAGGATTTTTAATTCGATGTAATCAAAATTTTCTATTTTGTGATCAGTAATGGTCTCTAGTTCATCTTTGGTCACAAATTCATTCCTCCTCCACAAGTCTGACAGATAAACTATCTTATGTTCCTCTAATTTATTTATAATCTCGTTCATTATGCCCAAATCATGGACCCATTTTGATCTTATCTTGGTATATGGTGTTAAGTGTGGGTCTATGCCTAATTTCTGCCATACTAATTTCCAGTTATCCCAGCAGTTTTTGTCAAATAATGAATTATTATCCCAAAATCTGGGATCTGGGGAAGGATCCAGCAGAGATGGGGGAGAAATCCTGACCCTAAAATGAGCAATCATTTTTCTCCAGGGGACCAATGATGAAGTAAATGTGCTGCCCCCTCCTGGCAGAGAAGTGATAGACACGGTTGATCAGACTTAATTTCAGGGCCAGCTACTCTGTGGATTCATTTTGGTGGATTCTTGGCTGGAAAATAAATCAGGGGAGAATTCTCACAGCCCCAGCATCTTCCTCTGAGACCCAGAAACCTCCCCCGAGGCAGCTCAGACAAGCTGCCCCCAGCCCAGCTGAGGGGAAGGAGAGGCCCCTGGGCCCCTGATGCTCCCTCAGCAGCTGCTGGGCAAGTTTTTGTTCGGGGCTGTATCACTGTGGGAGGCCAGTTATTACTCTGCTGACAGTAATAGACGGCAGCGTCCTCAGCCTCCACATTGCTGATTGTGAGGGAGAAATCTGTCCCATACCCACTGCCACTGAACCGGGCAGGGACCCCGGATGTCAGACTGTTAGCATAGTAGATGAGGAGCCTGGGGGCCTGGCCTGGTTTCTGTTGGTACCAGTGCAGGTAATAGCTAATACCCTGACTGGCCCTGCAGGACATGGTGACTCTCTCTCCTGGAGATGCAGCCAGGGAGGCTGGAGACTGGGTCAGCACAATGGCCCCTCGGGCATCTGGAATCACAAACACAAGAGAAACAGTGAGAACAGCCCCGGGCCGTATTCCCAGCAGGAGAATCTCTCTTACCCTGAGGTGAATTAAACCTTCAGTGCTGGGTCCTGCCCCCATGATCACCAGTTCAGAGCCATATTTTCTCTCTGACCCTCAGAATCCCACACTTCCCCTCCTGCTCAGGGGGACAAAAGACAGGCCTGTCCCTGCTCTTCCTCACTCACCTGGGATCCAGAACAACAGGAGAAAGAGCATCTGAGCCTGGGACCCCATCTCCATGTGCCTGAGTCTGAGCTGCCCAGCCCCTGTCTCCTCAGCTGCCTTTTTATAGCTGCTCTCAGCAGGAGCTTCCTGGGCTGGGAGTGAGCCATGCAAAACAGGCCAGGGAGGGAGGCTTCTGCTCAGAGGCAGGCCCAGTGATCTCATTTGCTGGCTGAGACCCTGGGATGGGGATATCCCAGTGGGGCTGGAACATATTCTGTCCTGTGATGCTTGGAAACTTCAAAGATGGCAGGAAAGTTCAGAACTAGATGGGGTCTCACCTGGAAGAGATTCACACATGGGGTCAATTCCTTCAAGGAGGTTATTCTCCATTCTAGTCTGAAGCACCTGCCCATCACGCACAGTTTCTTATGACACTCCCGTGTAGTTCACAGCATGTCCTATGACTGTGTGATCCTCAGGGAGGGATTTGTCGTCACTGGAGTCAGTACAACAGAACTGAAGCCTTTCCTAGTGCTGGAGTTTTTTTTATCAGCTACACAATTATCACAGTTACATAAAAAAGCTCCTGCTACCAAAGTCCTTGGAGATGAAAATTGTTCAGCAGCTGAAACGAATCTGGTTTAATGGAAAGAAATGACATTGATGAAGAGGAGTTATAATCACTTCACCGCTGTATCTGGAGAACTCCAAGGCCTTTCCCTCCAACCTGCAGCACAAATCTCCCATATGCGATATCTCCCTTCAGTGCCCCGAGAACACCTGGGGAGCAGAGACCACCTTACTGTTCCCCTTGTGTCTCCAGCTGTTGGCGCAGGGCTTGGCCCATAATCGATGCCGAATCAGTTTTGTTTGGGTCATTAACGTATTTAAAAGGGCAGTAGAAGAAGCCAAGCTTTGGATAGGCCCTGATACACTAAGGGAAAGTCATTTTTCTTCTTTCATAACTCCACACAGATGATCTGAGAACTTTGGGATGTGAATTCCCATGCAAACTGAGGAGCTTTCCTTTGGAAAGCACCAGGAACTGCCCAGGGGTACAGTGGGTAGAGCCCTGCAGTCAGGAGGATTGGAGCTCAAATGTGACAGAAGCTGTTTATCATGTGACCCTGGGAAAATCACCTAACCCTGACTGCCTTCAAAAAGTGGGAAAGGAGCAAAGAAAAAAGGGCATCCAATGTCACTGATTCCCAACCTAGAATCTGATCTAGAAGTGAAAGGAAATTTCTCTCCCCCAGACCATGGCACTCCCCAGCAGGCTGCAATCCCCTCTCCAGAAACACCTCCGGGCTCTGCCAATACGTTGGCCCCAAGGGCTAGCCCAGCTTCTCTCCATCCCTGCTCCTTTCCAGCCCCTTAGTGGTCATTGGGGCAGGGTCCTGGTTGTGCTCAGCAGCTGCTCCTTCCCCATTGCTCCTCCCTATCACCGTGCCCTGTCTCTGTCCCCCTGCACACGGTCAGTCCCTGTCCTCAGACACAGACACTGAGGGTCACTATCCCACAGACAGACCCTGGCCCCTGGCTCCAGCCCTGTTCCCCTTCCCCAACCTCCAGGTCATATTTTCTCTCCTGCTGCAGGATCGGAGCTATTGCACTGCTGGGTATTGGGAAGAACAGTGAGGCTGCATTGACAGATGAAACACGTGCCCTCAGACAGGAGTGTTTCCATTATTATGAAACCTTCCCTTTGTCAATCAAGACTGCCTAGGGATGGCCAGGGAGGGCAGGGGAGAGCCCAGGGAACCCAGAATCAGGAAGCTCTGAATTCAAACCCAGCCTCCAACACTGACTAGTTCAACTTCCTCATCTCTGAATTGGGGGTAAATATAGCACCTAATTCACATTCTGCTTGTGGAGTAAAAGAGTTAATATTTCTGAAACAACTTTCAAATATTAAAGCACCGTGTAAATGTCATTCTTGTTGTTGCTATTCCTATAATTTCCTCCCAAAAACCTCCAAGAATTAAAAACAAAAGAAAACAATAAAAGTATAATAATTGACTCTTCCAAGCCTCCTACCCATGGAACAGAGGCACCTTCTTCTAATAGGATTCTATTCTATATCTATTCACAGTCTTCGTTGCTCTCAAAGTTCTACTGTGGCCATTTAAAACTTTATGGTTGTATTGTCCTGACTTACACTCTCATTTTTTTCAAGAATATTTTATTATACTTTTATTGTTTTCTTTTGTTTTTTAATTTATCCCAATGACATCCTCAGGTCAGCAAGATCTATGATGTAGCAAAGATTGTGAAAAAAAAAAACGTGAAAAAGCAGATCAGCAAAACTAAGCACTTCACACTTCTGACAACATAGGTAACATATCATAAGACACTCAAGGAAATTTCTTCCCCAAGACTGGAGAAACTGGAGGTTAATGACAAATATAATCAGCGCCCTCGTGTAGGAAGAGCTTTGAATGCCAAAGAGAGTATGTTGAATTTGCTTTTGGAGGTAATAGTTATCTCTAGGCAATATTAGTTTTGTAAAAATGTGATGGATAATCTATTGCTGGAGGTAATTATTTCCCCTAGGCTGGAGCTTGGCTTATATGAAGAGCAGTTCACTTATAAGAGAACCATTCTGAAAGTAAAAGTGATGAGACTTGACAAAAGGTTATTTTTTCATATAAGTTGAGAGAGGAGTCAAGGATGACACTCAACTTATCCTGGGAGACTGTATGGATGAAGAGTAATAGGAAAACTTGGAATAGAGAGAGGAAATGGGAGGGGAATTTACGAATATCTCTTCCTCCAGGAGTTTCCAGGCAAAATGAAATTATAGGTGTGGCTATTCCATCATTTCATGGAAACTAAAGCAAAACAGAAATTAGTCCATCTCAGTCTCTTTCTCTGAGGCCTGAAAAACCTCTCTTGAGGCAGTCCCAACAATTTCCCTGTGTACTACATATGGGGGAAAAACTTAATTATGTCCTGTTCAAAATACTTGAGAGTTCTCTATTCTATTAAAGGTCAGTTTTGTTCCCTGCATGATTGACCTCAGATGGGCAGAATAAAGTACTTGATTTTCATATCATTGTCTTATGGAATATTATTTTCCAAGATTTTCTGTGTTTTTTCCTAGATGCTACTGGATGTTTTGTCCTATCGAATCATTCCTTGTGCCTTGAAATACTTTCTTTCTGGGGTTTTGCCATATATTTTTTTCTTTCTATGGATCACAAGAGTTTTAAGTATGAGGTTCCTGGCACTTTCTCCTTTCCCAGTTAATCTGAGTATAATCATGCAGGGTAAAATGGATCTTTAATGGGATAGAGAATTATTAAGTATTTTGTAAGAGAAATAAAAAGTAGACATTAAATAAACATGAAAAGTGCTTTGGAAACCTTAAAATACAATAGAAATCCTATTGATTATTATTATTATTAAATCTTGGAGAGGTTAAGAGCCTTGCTTAGGATCACAGAGACAATAGACTTAATTAAAGTCTGATTCTAACTACCAGGAAATCAAGGACATTGAAGTGTCTTTCAAACAGTTCTTTCCAGAAAGAGTGGCTGTCAGTTATGAAATCATATCGACCTAACAGGGGAAGGAAAGGACTAATACCTCAAAAGGTACTCAAAGTGGCTTCACTGCAGCAAATAAGGAATAAGGAGAAATGAAAATGTTGAAGTAAAGGATTAAAAGATGAGAGTGTAAGTCAGGACAATACAACAAGAAAGTTTTAAATGGCCACAGTAGACCTTTGAGAGCAATGAAGACTGTGAATAGATATAAGATGGAATCCTATTAGAAGAAGGTGCCTCTGTTCCATGGGTAGGAAGCTTGGAAGAGTCAAAAGATAGTGCCTGCCCTCAAGGAGCTTACAATCTAATGGGGAGACAATAGGCAAGTGATACATGCACACAAGTTATGTACAGGATCAATAGAAATAATTCACAGAGGGAAAGCACCATAATGAAGAGGTGTTGGGAAAGACTTCCTGCAAAAGTGGGATCTTACTTAACACAAAGGAAATCAATAAATGGAAAAAAGGAGGGAGGGTTTTCTAGACATAAAGGACACCCAAAGCAAGTGTTCAGAGTCAACAGATGGAGGGCCTTCCTTGTGGCTCATCTAGGAGGCTGGTATCATTGAAATGAAGATTAAGTGCTGGAACATCAGGGTGAAAGAAGCCTGGAAAGTTATATGAAAGGTCATCAAAGTCCTTGAATATCAAACATAAACCCTGGTGCTTCATTCTGGAGGCCACAGGGAGCTCCTGGAATTCACTGGATGACACAGTCAGACCGGAGCTTCTGAAAAAACTCACAGTGTTAGCTGAATGGAGGATGGATTAGGATGGGGAAAGGATGAGCAGGCAGCTTCCTCAGCAGCTCTGGGCACCAGACACTGGCCGTGTCAGAGGAGAGGAGAAGGAATATCCGAGAGAGATTGCAAAGGGGAAATTAATAGGTTTTGGTGACAGCTCACCTTGGGGTTAAAAGGGGACCCATCTCTAAGTCAAGGAGCAAAGTTTATTATAATTGCATTGCCAAATAAAGGAGGCTAGATTCCAAAAGAAGTTGGCAAAAAAAAAAAAAAAAACAAGAGCTAGAAAGTAAATGTTTAGGGGAAAGTGAGAGGGACCTGGTGGTTCATGTGACTGACATACTATAATTTTATGGCTTAGAGGCGGAGTTGAGGAGTGCTCTGCTTCTGACTTTGTGCACAGGGGCAATACCCATAATTCTTTGGGCAGAGCTCATGGGGAATCTGCTGGAGGTGTGTCTTTAGGCCTGGAACATCACTAGGTTAAGTGGTGGGCACCAAATTTTGTTCTGAACCTGGGACAACTTTAAGCACCTCGTTATTATTGCTTCTTACTTGATCACAGATCTGAGAGTCAGCAGTGTTTGTGGGCTCAGCAGCCCGGTCATACAGGGGATACATATATCCCGTGTCATTTTTAACTAGATCACTCCCCAGGTTGGGGCACTTAGGGGTTATTGCTATTTCCTCCCTAGAAGCTACAGCACAGGACTCAGATGTGGGGAGGACGGGGGCAGTGGGAGACAGTGGGGAGATCAGTAGGAGTCTGAAATTATTTCAAAGCCTGTTATTTGCCCATTGACAGGGAAAAGTTGCAGAAGGGGAAGCTTAAGTCAGAAAGAGAGCAAGTGCTGTTTTGGACCCAGCGAGGCTAAAATGTCTACTGGGTTTCCAATCTGTGTTGTCTAAAATGCCAGTTTGGAGGGTGGGAGAGAGATGGGGCAGGAGAGGGAGATCTGTGACTTCTCAGCAAAGCAATGGAAATTCAATCCATGGGAGCTGATGATGTCACCAAGGGAAGTGATATAGAGGAGAAGAGAATGGGGGCCGAGATAGAGCCCCGAGGGGCAGCTACAGTTAGAGGGCAGGATCTGGGGAAGGATCCAGCAGAGATGGGGGAGAAATCCTGACCCTAAAATGACCAATCATTTCTCTCCAGGGGACCAATGATGAAGTAAATGTGCTGCCCCCTCCTGGCAGAGAAGTGATAGACCCGGTTGATCAGACTTAATTTCAGGGCCAGCTACTCTGGATTCATTTTGGTGGATTCTTGGCTGGAAAATAAATCAGGGGAGAATTCTCACAGCCCCAGCATCTTCCTCTGAGACCCAGAAACCTCCCCCGAGGCAGCCCAGACAAGCTGCCCCCATCCCAGCCAAGGGGAAGGAGAGGCCCCTGGGGCCCTGATGCTCCCTCAGCAGGTGCTGGGCAGGTTTTTGTTCGGGGCTGTATCACTGTGGGAGGCCTGCTATAGTCCTGCTGACAGTAATAGACTGCAGCGTCCTCAGCCTCCATGTTGCTGATTGTGATGGAGAAATCAGTCCCAGAGCCACTGCCACTGAACCGGGCAGGGACCCCGGATGCCAGACTGTTAGCATAGTAGATGAGGAGCCTGGGGGCCTGGCCTGGTTTCTGTTGGTACCAGTGCAGGTTGGTGCCAATGCTCTGACTGGCCCTGCAGGACATGGTGACTCTCTCTCCTGGAGATGCAGCCAGGGAGGCTGGAGACTGGGTCAGCACAACGGCCCCTCGGGCATCTGGAATCACAAACACAAGAGAAAGAGTGAGAACAGCTCCGGGCCATCTTCCCAGCAGGAGAATCTTTCTCACACTGTGGTGAATTAAACCTTCAGTCCTGTCCCATGATCACCAATGCAGAGACACATTTGCTCTCTGACCCTCCCTGTACTGTCAAAGGGACAAAAGACAGGCCTGTCTCTGCTCTTCCTCACTCACCTGGGATCCAGAACAACAGGAGAAAGAGCATCTGAGCCTGGGACCCCATCTCCATGTGCCTGAGTCTGAGCTGTCCAGCCTCTGCCTCCCCAGCTGCCTTTTATAGCTGCTCTCAGCAGGAGCTTCCTGGGCTGGGAGTGAGCCATGCAAAACAGCCCAGGGAGGGAGGCTTCTGCTCAGAGGCAGGCCCAGTGATCTCCCCTCACAACCCTGAGCTGTATCAGTGCAGCTGATCCCCTTCTGGTCTCTGGGATGGGGATAGTCCAGTGGATTTATAACCTTCTCTGTCCCATGAACCTTGAAAACCTCAGAGATGCCAAGAAAGCTCAGGATCAGAATGGGATCAGTCTGGAAGAGACTCACAAACGTGGACAGTGACTTCAAGGGGGTTATTCTCCCTTCTAGCCTGAAGCACCTGCCCATCACTCATGATTCTTATCATACTCTTCACTAATTCAGTGATTGCCATGACTGATCATCAGGGAGAAATTTGTAGGCATCGAGTCAGTAAAAGGGAACAGAGTAATTTTCTAGTGTTGCTGTATAAATTCTGTTGGAGTGTTTCCCCAACTGTCCCAGCTACTGAAGGAGATCCCAGCTAAGTCCTTGGAAACGGAAAATTATTCAGTACCTGAAACTGATATGATTTGATTAGAAGAAATTACCTTAATGAAGAATAATTCACATCACTTTATTGCTCTACTTGGAGAACTACAAGGCTTTCAAAACATACAACAGAAATCTCCAATAGGTGACATCTTCCCTTTGCCTGTGAGCTCCTGGGGAGAAGGGACCATCTTACCATTTCCCTTGTACCTCCAGGTCTTACCAAAAGTTTTGCCCCTAATAAGTGCCTAATCAGTACTGTTTAATTAATTTATTCATTAATTGAAATGGCAGCATAAGAAACCAAGCTGAGGATGGGCCCGTATACACTAAGGGAAACTCATTTTTCCTTCCTTTTTGATCCATGCAGATGATCTGGGAACTTAAGTGTTTTGAATTCCCATGCAAACAGAGTAGCCACGGGATCCTTTAAAGGCCCCTGGTGGGCACTAGGTGGTACAGGGGCTCAAGCACCGGCCCTGCAGTCAGGATGCCTGGAGTTCAAATGTGCCAGCAGCTATTTACTAACTATGTAACCCTGGGCAAGTCACTATAACCAGATTGCCTCAAAAATAGCTACCTAAACAAACAATGTCCCCCCTTTCCCCAATCACAACTTAGAACTGGATATAGAAGTGAAAGAAAACTTCTCTCCCAGAGGCCATAATGTTTCCCCTCAAACTGCAGCCCCCTCCCCAGAAACTCTGTCCTTCCCTGTCCTATCACTTATTACTGGGGCAGGGTCCTGGCTGTGCTCAGATGCTGTCCCCCATTGTTCCTTCCCATGACCATGTCCTGTCTCTCTCCCCCCTTGCACGTGACCAGTCCCTCTCACAGGCTATGAGCATTACTGTCCCAGAGCCAGACCCTGATCCCGGGCTCCCATCCTTATGTCCTCCATAGCCTCCGGGTGGTATTTTCTCTCCAAGAGAATATCTATTGCACAGCTGGATATTTGCAAGAACAGAGGCTGAATTATAGATGAGACACGTGCCCCCAGAAAAGAGAATTTCCATTATTTTGAAACCTTCACTTGTCAACCATATCTACCTTGTGATGGCCAGGTAGTGCAGTGAATAACGTGCTGGATCTGGAAGCAGAAGGTCTGAGTTCAAATGCATCCTCCAACACTTATTAGCTCTGAAAGCCTGGGCAAGTCACATATCCTCTATCTAGTTCAGCTTCCTCAGCTCTAATTTGGGCATAAAAATAGCATCTAACTCTCAGTGCAGCTGTATGGATGAAGGGTTAGTATTTTAAAAACACTTTCCTAACTTTAAAGCACCATATAAATTCCATTTATACGGCCACAAAGCAACACATTCCAGATAATGAATATTTTATTTATTTTTCCACTGATGAATTCTTTTACTTTTTAATAAGAAGTCCCTTCTAAAGCCACACTGGCTCTCAGGTAGATGACTATTTTCCAGGTGAAAGACCAGCCTATTATAGAGGACTCGGGCAAGAATTTTGTCAACAACAACAACTAAGAGAGGTCCCCCCTCAATTTTAAAGAAATAGATAAATACATTTAAAAAAGAAAAGACTTAGGAAGAGCTGGACATGCTAAGCACTAAATAAAGTCACACAAAGAAGATATTGATCATTTTGTCATAGACTAAAAATTATTCATTACTGATATAAGATGCCTTTCAGATTTTCCCCCTCCTTACCCCCATTTTGTCCTAGACTGAAAATTATTCATTACTGATGTAAGACGCATGCCTGCATCATTTTTTTGGATCGTCAGAATATTGTTTAGCTTAACCAAAGATGAGCGGAGGGAAACACATGCATTTCCAGTTGAGGAGATGTCCATCAATTGGGGAATGGTCTATAAAATTGTGGATGTAATTGTGATGGATAACTTTTGTGCTATAACAAATGATGAGCAGGATGTTTTCAGAAAGACCCAGAAGGACTTGGGCTGATGCAATGTGAAGTGTACTGTGTACAAAGTAACCGTAATATTGTAAATCTTCTCAATAGCACAAGGATCTAAAACCATTATGAAGACTTTTGATAAAAAAAATGCTATTCATAACTAGAGAAAGAATTGGTGGTGTTTGAATGCAGATTGAAGCATTCTTTTTAAAAATTTTCTTTTCTTTTCTTTTAAAGGAATATTTCTTTTTATTTTTTATTATTTTTTCATTTGTTCTGAATTTTTTTTTTAAATTTTATTTTATTTAATAATAACTTTGTATTGACAGAATCCATGCCAGGATAATTTTTTTTTTACAACATTATCCCTTGCACTAGCTTATGTTTCGTTTTTTTCCCCTCCCTCCCTCCACCCCCCTCCCCCAAGATGGCAAGCAGTCCTATATATGTTAAATATGTTGCAGTATATCCTAGATACAATACATATTTGCAGATTTGTTCTGAATTTTTAAAAAATTAATTTTTTAAAACTTTTTATTTTCAAAACATATATATATATATTTTTTTCTTTGCTGGGACAATTGGGGTCAAGTGAATTGCCCAAGGTCACAAAGCTAGGAATTAGTGTCTGAAATTAGATTTGAACTCAGGTCCTCCTGACTTCAGGCTGATGCTCTATCTACTGCTCCACCTCGCTGCCCCAGAGATAATTTTTCAACCATGACCCTTGCATAGCCTTGTGTTTCAGATTTTCCCCCTCCTTACCCCACCATTTCCCCTAGATGGCAAACAATCCAATATATGTTATACATATATTTTAAAAATATATGCTAAATCCAATATGTATAAACATATTTACAAAATTCTCTTGCTGCAAGAAAAATCAGATTAAATAGGAAGGTAAATGAGTAAGAAAACAAAATGCAAGCAAACAACAACAAAGAGAGAGAGAATGTTATTTTGTGATCCACATTCTGTTCCCACAGTTGTCATTCTGGGTGGTTCTCTTTGTCACAAGATTATTGGAACTGACAGCAGTCATCCCGTTGTTTGAAAGTCACTGGACTTTCATCATCAGAATTGATCGTCATGTAATATTGGTGTACAATGATCTTCTGGTTCTGTTCATTTCACTTAGCATCAGTTCATGTAAGTCTCTCCAAGCCTCTCTAAAATCATCCTGATCCTTTCCTTTCCTTTCCTTTCCTTTCTTTTCCTTCCTTTCCTTCCTTCCTTTCCTTTCCTTTCCTTTCCTTTCCTTTCCTTTCCTTTCCTTTCCTTTCCTTTCCTTCCTTTCCTTTCCTTTCCTTTCCTTTCCTTTCCTTTCCTTTCCTTTCCTTTCCTTTCCTTTCCTTCCTTTCCTTTCTTTCCTTTCCTTTCCTTTCCTTTCCTTTCCTTTCCTTCCTTCCTTTCCTTTCCTTTCCTTTCCTTTCCTTTCCTTTCCTTTCCTTTCCTTTCCTTCCTTTCCTTTCCTTTCCTTTCCTTTCCTTTCCTTTCCTTTCCTTTCCTTTCCTTCCTTTCCTTTCCTTTCCTTTCCTTTCCTTTCCTTTCCTTTCCTTTCCTTTCCTTTCCTTTCCTTTCCTTTCCTTTCCTTTCCTTTCTTTCCTTTCCTTTCCTTTCCTTTCCTTTCCTTTCCTTTCCTTTCCTTTCCTTTCCTTTCCTTTCCTTTCCAGGGGACCAATGATGAAGTAAATGTGCTGCCCCCTCCTGGCAGAGAAGTGATGGACACGGGGGACGAGACTCGTATTTCAGGGCCAGCTACTCTGTGGATTCATTTTGGTGGATTCTTGGCTGGAAAATAAATCAGGGGAGAATTCTCACAGCCCCAGCATCTTCCTCTGAGACAAAGAAACCTCCCCCGAGCAGCCCAGACAAGCTGCCCCCAGCCCAGCCGAGGGGAAGGAGAGGCCCCTGGGGCCCTGATGCTCCCTCAGCAGCTGCTGGGGAGGTTTTTGTTCGGGGCTGTATCACTGTGGGAGGCCTGCTATAGTCCTGCTGACAGTAATAGACTGCAGCGTCCTCGGCCTCCATGCTGCTGATTGTGAGGGAGAAATCTGTCCCAGACCTACTGCCACTGAACCGGGCAGGGACCCCGGATGCCAGGTTAGAAGCATAGTAGATGAGGAGCCTGGGGGCCTGGCCTGGTTTCTGTTGGTACCAGTGCAGGTGTTGGCTAATACCCTGACTGGCCCTGCAGGACATGGTGACTCTCTCTCCTGGAGACGCAGCCAGGGAGGCTGGAGACTGGGTCAGCACAACGGCCCCTCGGGCATCTGGAATCACAAACACAAGAGAAACAGTGAGAACAGCGCCGGGCCATCTTCCCAGCAGGAGAATCTCTCTGACCCTGAGGTGAATTAAACCTTCAGTTCTGGGTCCTGCCCCCATGATCACCAGTTCAGAGCCATATTTTCTCTCTGACCCTCAGAATCCCACACTCCCCCTCCTGCTCAGGGGGACAAAAGACAGGCCTGTCCCTGCTCTTCCTCACTCACCTGGGATCCAGAATAACAGGAGAAAGAGCATCTGAGCCTGGGACCCCATCTCCATGTGCCTGAGCTCTGAGCTGTCCAGCCTCTGCCTCCCCAGCTGCCTTTTTATAGCTGCTCTCAGCAGGAGCTTCTTGGGCTGGGAGAGAGCCATGCAAAACAGCCCAGGGAGGGAGGCTTCTGCTCAGAGGCAGGCCCAGTGATCTCCCCTCACAACCCTGAGCTGTATCAGTGCAGCTGATCCCCTTCTGGGACCTTGGGATGGGGATAGTGGATTTAGAACCTTCTCTGTCCCATGAACCTTGAGAACCTCAGAGATGCCAAGAAAGCTCAGGACCAGAATGGGATCAGTCTGGAAGAGACTCACAAATGTAGACAGTGACTTCAAGGGGGTTATTCTCCCTTCTAGCCTGAAGCTCCTGCCCATCACGCAGGATTCTTATCATACTCTTCACTAATTCAGTGATTGCCATGACTGTCTGATCATCAGGGAGAAATTTGTAGGCATCGAGTCAGTAAAATGGAACAGAGTAATTTTCTAGTGTTGCTGTATAAATTCTGTTGGAGTGTTTCCCTAACTGCCCCAGCTACTGAAGGAGGTCCCAGCTAAGTCCTTGGAAATGGAAAATTGTTCAGCACCTGAAACTGATATGATTTGA
>NC_067399.1:36377365-36392365 GCF_016432865.1 Antechinus flavipes | reverse complement strand
CTCACATGATATGTATAAATGTCACTCAGGTGCTGTTGAAATCATGAACACTTGTATCCTTAAATCGCATTTCTCTTTCAAATGCTTTATAGAGTTATTTTGACATTCTTATTTGGTTTTTTCAGTTATACAATGTCTATGTGTGGGAGTTGGGTAGTAGGGTTGTTTTTTCAAAAGATGGCATTATAATTACTTATAAATTCTATTACATGGTAATTTTGCTTATTCTGAGTTTTAAAAATTTTTCTATATTTATTTTTTGCTAAACTTTTTATATTAATTCAAAAGCAAATCCCATCCAATTCTTCTAAGACTCCTCTGAAAATAAATACTAAAGAAAAATTGTGGGCAGAGTTATAAATTTTTTTTCAATGAAGACATAGCTATATCCATAAATTCCATATTATGAGTAATATATTCTGACTTAAATTTATTTATATCTTTTCTTTTTAAATTTGTTTACACATGTATCTCTGGGTAGTCCTATAATCAAAGGAGTATGACAAATACTAAAAAATAATACAGGAGATATAGTTCAATAAAAATCAACAAGTAAATTAGCACAATATAACACAAAAGGATGAGAGCCAATTTCTCACCTCCTCTCCTAAGTTAGAATCATTGCAAGAATGAAGCCTTCAGCTTTGTTGGGATGTTTTTTTGTTTTCATTTACATCATTGCAGCACTTATATTTCATATTTTCCTAGTGGTGCTTAGAGAGTCAAAGAAGAGACATATGACAGAGAAGAACAAATGGAAGCAAAGAATTCTTAAGAAAGGGAAGAACTGAGTATCTTATCCAAAATGTGAGCTCACAAATGTGGCAGGTGGCAAGAGAAAAGGAAAATTGTTGAATGATTCCAATGCTGTACCGTGACTGATGATGTCTAGAAAAATAGAGAAGTGCCCCAGTGGTTTGGGTGGAGCCCTCCCAGAGAACTTAGGAAGGATGTGACTAAAGGGGTCTCACTGCATGGACATGAACGGCTGAAATGGAAGGCCCAGAGTGCAGCGAGTGTCTGACAGACTGTGACACTTTCTTGGTGTTCGGTTTTAGTGAAACCACAAACAAACAGTCCAACAAACTGAATCTGCGGAGTAGCCGTGCCGGACGTGTGTCTCTCCTTTGTAACCATCCGTAGGAGGCTGGTAACACCCTTCTAGCTTCCCAGCTGTTCTAGCTTTGTACTGGTCAGAGCGCCCTGGAATCCTGCTTTCCCCCCTGGCTGCCCCGTGGGAGAATGGCCTGAGACAGGCTGTGTCCAGGCAGAGGGAGGCAGCCAGGATGGGGAAAGGGCCAGAGGCCCAGAGGCAGGAAGGTTGTCTGAAGGAGCCAGGGGAGGCTGAGCTTGGGGAAGGCCCAACATGGGGTATAGAATAACTGTCTGCAGGTATCCAAAGGGCTGTGACGAGGATGGGGGTGGGACTTGTTCTGCCCAGCACCAAAGCCCAGAAATGTGAATAAAGGGGGTAGGTGCAGAGAGGCAGAGTTTGGACGTAAGTACAGACTCTTTGGCAATGAGAACTATCTAGAAGAGTAATTGATGGCCTAGTACTGGAGGGAGTAATGATGATGATGATGATGGTAATAATAATAAGTAACATTCCTAAAGTGCTTACTTCGAGGCACACTGCTAAGTGCTGGAGATTTATTATCTCACTTGATCCTCACAACCACCCCAGGAAGTAGATGCTATTAAGATTCCCATTTTACAGATAATAAAATTGAAATAAAGCGAAGTGACTTGCCCAGCATCACACAGCTAGAAAGTGTCTGAGACTGGCTTTGAATGCAGGCCTTACTGACAGTATCACTCTGTCTATTGCCCCAAGTAACTCCCTTGGTATCTTGTCCCCCTGAACTGGAAGTCTTCAAACAAAGGCTATAAGAACACGTGTGGGGATTTGGAAACAGAATTATTGCTCAGGCCTGAGTCAGAGAAGCCACCTTTGGGTGTCATCCACTTATTAGTTTTATGTCACTCTGTGATTCTTTCCTGGAAAAGAAACAAGCTCAGAACTCTCACAGCCCCAGCATCTTCCTCTGAGACCTAGAAACCTCCCCCGAGGCAGCCCAGACAAGCTGCCCCCAGCCCAGCCGAGGGGAAGGAGATGCCCCTGGGGCCCTGATGCTCCCTCAGCAGCTGCTGGGAAGGTTTTTGTTCGGGGCTGTATCACTGTGAGAGGAGAGCTATAGTCATGCTGACAGTAATAGACTGCAGCGTCCTCAGCCTCCACTTTGCTGATTGTGAGGGAGAAATCTTTCCCATACCCACTGCCACTGAACCGGGCAGGGACCCCAGTATGCAGCCTGTTTGCTGCATAAATTAGGAGCTTGGGAGCCTCTCCTGGCTTCTGTTGATACCAATTAAATTCATCATTAACACCCGAGCTGGTCTTGCAGTTAATGGTGACTTTCTCTCCTGGAGACACTGACAAAAATTCTGGCGACTGAGTCACCACAATGGCCCCTCTGGAACCTGGAATCAAAAAGAAAAGATAAAACACCATCCATATGTCTTCATTATCCTGGACTTTCAATTCAGAATGAATAAACACAGAGAAAAAGCAAATTTTCTTCCTCTCTCCTAACCTCCCCCAGACACATCCCAGAGATGGCCAGAAAGCAATGGAGCACGTGCAGGATCCCTCACCTGAGATCCAGAGCAGCAGAGAGCAGAGGAGCTGAGCCTGGGCCCCCATCTCCTCCCCTGGCCTTGGATGCTGCTGAGCAGAGACCTCACCCATGAGCTGGCATTTATTTGGGTCTATGCAACTGGGTCTGTCCCTGGGGAAACATGCAAATCAACAGATGTAGGCAAGAGGAAGTAGAAAGATAGTATGATTTTAAGAGCTTTCCTTTCAAATAGCTGGACTATTGATAAATTCAACTCATAAAAAATATATTATCCCGTCTATTCCCCCAAACAGTGGTATCAGACTAAAATCCCCTTTGGGCTATTTATTGATTTAGTTTTGTTATCAATGTTTTATTGTAATTTTTGTTAATTATACTTTCCTTTTTTTAAGCTTTTATTAATTTTGAACTTTAATTTAGAGAGACACAAAAAGGAACATTTGTATGTATGAGACAATCATGAAAACAGGATTCAATACATGAATTTCCCTTTCAAACTGTTTCCTTTTTTTGAAAGTAAAATAAATATTGTTTTCAAAGCTATCCTGTTTTTCTGCATTTTCTTCTAAATTTTCTTTTGTTCTTTGCTTTTCATTTTACATTTTTCTCCTTCTCTTCCTAACTCACTCCATAGAAAGCTACCATTAAACATAATTATGTATATATAAGATATATTTATATGTCTCACCACACTATACATGATTATCAATTATTTTCTGTATATGAATAATGTCTTCTTTTATAGCTTCTTTGTTGCCTACATGAGTATTCATAATACTCCAAATGTCTTAGTCATTCGAAGTTTTCTGTAGAACATGATTCCTTGTACAATGGACAATATTTTCTTTCTTCTAGTATTTCACTCTTCATCATTTCAAAGAAGTCTTTTTATATTTTTCTGGAATCATCTGACTCATGATTTCTTATAAGACAGTAACATTCCACCAAAATCATCTATCATAACTCACTGAGCCATGACCCAGTCATTGGGCATAACTTCAATCTTCAGTTCTTTACCACCACAAAGACAGGTACTACTATATTTTAGTTTTTACAGATCTTTTCCTTTTTCCCTTATTACCTTGGTAAACAGATCTAAGAGAAGCACTGCTGGCTCAAAATGTCTACATAGTTTTATAATTTCTTGGGCACATTTCCAGATGGCTGTCCAAAATTCTTGGATCACTTTATTGTTCCTCCAGTAGTAAATCAGGTTCCAATTTTCCCCCATTCCCTGCCCTCCAACACTTGTCATTTCCCTTTCTATCATGTCAGCTGCTCTGAAAGGGATTTGCTGATAACTCAAAGTTATTTTAATTTCTATTTCTCTTTGTCAATAGTGAATCAAAGCATTTTTGTTATGTGACTATGTATACTTTTACTGCTTCATTGAAAAAATGCCTGTTCCTCTCTTTGACAACTTATCTATTGGGGAATTACTTGTAGTCTTATAACGTTTAAAATTATTAATAGTATTTGGAAGAGCAACAGCTCAAAAACTTAGATTGAATTTTAGAATATACCTCAATTTATATAGAAGTAGAATTAGATTAATCCTGGGATTTTTAAATAATTCTTTTTATTTTAAACTTAAATACAAAATGGTGAAGGAAAAAAGAAAAATCTTGCCATGAACACAGTAATCCATAGAAGATTCAATATAAATCAATAAATTTTCATGACAAGAAAATCTATGTAATAAGTACTACATATTTTTTTCAGAGCAGCCCATGTTTTCTTTGCTTCTTTGTGGATTTTCTTTTGCTCTCTGTTGTGCACTTTGCTGCATTATTTTTTCTCTCCTTTTTCTTTTTTTCTTTTTCTAAAGAAGGCTGCAATTGCCCTGTTTGTAGTGGCTATAAACTGGAAAATGAATGGATTCCCATCAATTGGAGAATGGCTGGGTAAATTGTGGTATATGAATGTTATGGAATATTATTGCTCTGTAAGGAATGACCAGCAGGATGAATACAGAGAGGCTTGGAGAGACCTACATGGATTGATGCTAAGTGAGATGAGCAGAACTAGGAGATCATTATACACTTCGACAACGATATTGTATGAGGATGTATTCAGATGGAAGTGGATTTCTATGACAAAGAGACTTAACTGAGTTTCAATGGATAAATGATGGACAGAAACAGCTACACCCAAAGAAGG
The DNA here is from genome assembly GCF_016432865.1 of Antechinus flavipes. Lineage (NCBI taxonomy): Eukaryota > Metazoa > Chordata > Mammalia > Dasyuromorphia > Dasyuridae > Antechinus > Antechinus flavipes. Next base: position 36,387,566 of record NC_067399.1, on the reverse strand, counting down.
AATACTGGGAAATGAATGTGAACTATTTGCATTTTTTATTTTCTTCCCGAGTTATTTTTACCTTCTGAATCCAATTCTCCCTGTGCAGCGGGAGAACTGTTCGGTTCTGCAAATATGTATTGTATCTAGGATATATGCAACATATTTAACATATATAGGACTGCTTGCCGTCTTGGGGGGGATGGAGGGAGGGAGGGGAAAAAATGAAACATAAGCGATTGCAAGGGATAATGTTGCATAAAAATTATCCTGGCATGGATTCTGTCAATACAAAGTTATTATTAAATAAAATAAAATTTAAAAAAAAATATATATATATATATATACAAAGAAGGCTGCAATTATACACACACATATATATATACATACATATATATGTATATATGTATATATGCACATACACACACACATATAGCCATACTCTGCTTATTTCTACCTTTCATCTGTTTCTGGAAGGATGTGTAGCATCTTCCTTCATAGGTCAAAGTCTTTCCATATTTCTAAATATATCATTCCTACACAACAGCAGTATCCTAACTCCATCTCATCTGATGTGAGGGATTGGCTCTGAACATTTTCTCCTCAATTTTCTGTAGTCCTTCTATTCTTGACTATATATATTTCATTTATATTACAAAATTTTAGTTCAAAATAATTGAAATTATCCTTTTTACACTTCAACAAAGATCTCCTTTATAATATAAGACATGGTCTTAGACTGCTGAATCTACTTCCTTTATATCTTTTATTCCTGGCTTCTTTGAAGTTCTTGACCTTTTGCTCTTCTAAATGAACTTCATTATTATTGTTATTATTATTATTATTATTGTAAATCAGTAAAATAATTTAAAATTATTAATTATTTTAAAATAATTTTATACTATTCCTGGAAACAACATTGTGAAATTCAAATTTTGAATCTGCTGTCCATTTCCATATTATGGTAAAATTTCCCATTCATATTCTAAGTTACAATTACTTGTATATTTTTCTCTTTCCTGTTTTTTCTTAATACTCTTCTCCTATCTCTCCTCACTCCTCTGTTTTACTTGCTACTACCTTGTCCTCCTATTCCTTAACCTGATCACTGCTCTAAAAGTCTCTCCCTTATTCCCCTGACTGCATCCTGTGGCCTTTTGTTTCTTCCTGAATGTAGAAGATTACACACACACATATATGCATATATACACAGATATGTATGTGTATATATGTGAATACACAATTTGTGTTTGTATATTATGTGTACACCCCCAGCATATACATATAATATGCATACAGGTAGTTCACTACCTGCTCTCCTCCTTACTAGTTTTAGATAGGCCTCATTTTATGAGATAATTACTTCTTATTGTTTATGACTTCTATTATCTCTTGCTATACAGGTGTATTTCTTTAAGAATCACCCCATCATCCTTAGCTCAATCCTAGCCTTACTTTCAAGCTACCTAAATAATAATGGCATTCATTAGAGTACTGCAAATATTTTCATATATATGAGGTAAACTGTTTAACCTTATTGAGTCTCTTATATTTAGTCTTTAATGTTTATCTTAAAATTTCTTGAAAGTGATATATCAACTTTCCTCTTAAGTTCTGGGATTTTGGCTACAAAACCCTAAAACTTTTTCAGTTCATTAAATGTTAACTTATTTTTTCCATTCACAATTATATGTTACCTTGCTAGGTAAGTTACTCTTGGTCATAACTCCTGTTATTTTGCTCTATGGCATACAGTGTTCCAAGACCTATGGTCCTTCAAGGTAATAGCTGCTAAGTCTTGTGAAATATTTATTGTACCTACATGATATTTATTTTTTTTTCATGTTGCTTCCAATATTTTCTCCTTAACTTGGGAGCTTTGAAACCTTTTCTTTTTGCCTAGGTAAAAGAGGTCACTCTCTGTCTCATTTCTTACCTAGACTTAATAATTGATTGAGCACTGTTCCAGTCATACTGAAATCTGCTAAAGACCTTAGCTTAAAAAGTCAAGTTCTCTCACTGCATTCAGAGCCATTTCATTCATTTTGATCTATATCTTGTCATTAGGCCCAGATGGCTCCAAGAGTAATGAGTAATTGAGAGGCATTGTAGAGCTTTGGCTGTAAGTAGTTTTCAGGGTTCCACAAAGGCTCTTTGATTTATTACTGTCAGTGTAAAACTGAATTTCATCTGCCTTCTTACTGAGCCATGAATAAGCTTTGCTTGCACTTTAATTTTGATAAAGGTAAATACTCTCTACAAAAGAGTATTTTTGTACTCTTTTGTAGAGACATATGACCTATTCTACTGGTAAATACGATGGAATGCTTGTTTCTTCTTTAACAAATTCTGCATCTATCCATCATTTATGTCAAATTGATCTTGAGTTTGGGAGAGTTCTGGCTCAGAGGAATAAATGTGGTGCTGTACACAAAATCTCTGAAAATTGTCCATTCCAATTCTGCTACACTATTGTCAACAATGTGTTGACTTTACTTTCTTTCCCAATTAGCAACAGACTATTCTCACTAGAGAAGCCCTGCTTGAATCGGATGACATTTAATCTTGTGATAATAATCTTATTTTGGTGACACCACTTTTTTGCATGTGAATGTTTAACTTGGAGAGGATAAGACTATGAGAAGTCTAGCACTCTGTACCCCATATCTGTCCCGACCGGCGGGACTTTAGTTATTTGTGGGGGGTCGAGGAGGATCCAGCCTGAAAGAGAAATGGGCGAGAAAGAGGAGGGAGACCAAGCTGATTGTTGCCAGGGTCTCAGTTTATTGCTCTCAGGATACAACTTATATAGCAAAAGCATGGGAAAGAGAAGTAGGGTAGGGTCTGGGAAAAGAACATGGGCTATAGCTGGTCCAGTGAGCAGGAACATAGTGTGGTGACAGCTCAAGATTGATTCTCAAGACCGTTTTGCCTGGTTGCAGTTCTCAGAATTGTTTGACCACCTGTGCGATTCTGTTGCAGCAAGGGGTGGGGGGGGGGAAGGCACCTGGGCTGGGGTCATGAGAAAGGCATCTGGGCGGGGGCCTTCGGCTTCCAACACATATCATCTTTGTTACTCTCCCATCCTTACAAGGGTATAGTCCATTAAATGTCAGTATTTGCTGCAAGGGTACTTCCAGGAAGTTGAAGTGAAACTTTTTACTATACATTAAAACTATAAGAATTTTGATAAAAAAAAAAAAAAAAAAACTAGTAACTATGATTCAAAGAGATCAAGAAGACTCAGGTCAAAAAATGAGACTAAGTTTTAGACATGAACAATGTGAGAAACTTTTTGACCTGTTTCAAGAGTTTTGTTTTCCTTTATTTTTCCTATGATAAGAATGTGAGAGGAAAGAAAATCACTTTTTGTTTTTTGAAAAAATATAATTTGATTAAAAAATGTTTAATCTATATTCTTTATCAATTCTGTGTTCATTCACATTGGTGTTTTAAGAGAAATACTGGTCTTTTTTCTCATTCAACTTTTTCCCCTTGTGTCTTCAGGATTTCATCCTGAACATCTCCCAAGCCTCCTAGGATCACATCCTCTATAGAAGTTTAGTCCATGGTATTCTAATCATCTCTTAGCTAAACCCTTTGAAATATGTTTTCCCTAAATCTAGGGGCCAAATCTGTAATGACCGCGTATTTAAACTCAGCCAGAATCAGGAATTCAGGTTAAGGGAAAAATCTTCAATCTTTATTGAAGTGAAGAGATGAATAAGGATTGCGATAGCAATATGGGCAGCTGTGACAGGAAGCCAGCTAATAGAGGGGAATCTGAGCTGAAAGGCCATCGCAATGGCCATGCAAGCAGTCTCTCCTTCCCCTTCCTTTTCCACTCCCCTGCCTCCACCCACCAAACTTATATGAACTAATGCTAAGTGAAATGAGCAGAGCCATTTCATTATATACGGGAACAAGAAGACGATAAGATGATCAATTCTGATGGACGTGGCCCTCTTCAGCAATGAGATGATTCAAATCAATTCCAATGATCTTCTGATGAAGAGAAACATTTATACCCGGAGAAAAGACTGTGGGAACTGGGACCATAACATAGCATTCTCACTCTCTCTATTGTTGTTTGCTTGCATTTTGTTTTCTTTCTCAGTTTTTTCTTCCTTCTTGATCTGATTTTTCTTGTACAGCAGGATAACTATATAGATATGTATACATATATTGTAATTAACATATATTTTAACATATTTAACATTTATTGGACCGCAAACTGGGAAAACATTTTTACAATCAAAGGTTCTGATAAAGGTCTAATTTCCAAAATATATAGAGAATTGACTCTAATTTATAAGAAATCAAACCATTCTCCAATTGATAAATGGTCAAAGGATATGAACAGACAATTGTCAGATGAAGAAATTGAAACTATTTATAGACATATGAAAATATGCTCCAAATCATTATTAATCAGAGAAATGCAAATTAAGACAACTCTGAGATACCACTACACACCTATCAGATTGGCTAGAGTGACAGGGAAAGATAATGTGGAATGTTGGAGGGGATATGGAAAACAGGGACACTGATACATTGTTGGTGAAATTGTGAACACATCCAGCCATTCTGGAGAGCAATTTGGAACTATGCTCAAAAAGTTATCAAACTGTGCATACTCTTTGATCCAGCAGTGTTTCTACTGGGCTTATACCCCAAAGAGATACTAAAGAAGGGAAAGGAACCTGTATGTGCCAAAATGTTTGTGGCAGCCCTGTTTGTAGTGGCTAGAAGCTGGAAAATGAATGGATGCCCATCAATTGGAGAATGGTTGGGTAAATTGTGGTATATGAATGTAATGGAATATTATTGTTCTGTAAGGAATGACCAGCAGGATGAATACAGAGAGGACTGGCGAGACTTATATGAACTGATGCTAAGTGAAATGAGCAGAACCAGGAGATCATTATATACCTCAACAATGATACTGTTTGAGGATGTGTTCTGATGGAAGTGGTTCTCTTGGTTAAAGAGAGCTAATTCAGTTTCAATTGATCAAGGATGGACAGAAGTAGCTACACCCAAAAAAAGAACACTGGGAAATGAATATAAACTGCTTGCATTTTTGTTTTTCTTCCCGGGTTATTTATACCTTCTGAATTCAATTCTCCCTGTGCAACAAGAGAACTGTTCGGTTCTGCACACATATATTGTATCTATTCAATTGTAACCTATTCAACATGTAAAGGACTGCTTGCCATCTGGGGGAGGGGTGGAGGGAGGGAGGGGAAAAATCGGAACAGAAGTGAATGCAAGGGATAATCCTGTAAAAAATTACCCTGGCATGGGTTCTATCAATAAAAAGTTATTAAAAAAATTTATTGGACCACTTGCCATCTAGGGGAGGGGGTGGGAGAAAGGGGGGGAAATTTGGAACTAAGGGTTTTGCAAGGGTCAGTATTGAAAAATTACCCATGCATATGTTTTGGAAATAAAAAGCTTTAATAAAAAAATAAAATCTGTTCTATCTCAATTTAAAAAAAAAGTAATAATTGTCTTGTTTTCTCCCTAAAACAAAAAGGGAAATTGTTTAAGGGAATGGAAATCCTCCCTGAGAACTTCCCAGCTCAACAGTTTGGAGCAGAATAGATTTGTCAAATAAAAGAAGATGGAAAGTTTATTAAGCCTTGCTAATACTGTTTTACATTATTTTGTGAACGTAATTTAGGGAATTAGGAATTTTCACTGATATTAGAAAATTAAGTAGAAACTAAAACTAAAACTATTTGGTTATTAGGAAAAATCTAAAATTATTAAGTAAGTTATTTGGAGCTATTGTTATGTTAAAATTAAATCTGATAATTACTGTATACAGCACAGCCCATAAAAACACTAAGAATGTCAGGGGTTGGGCAACAAACAGCTCCCCTCTTTTCCTGGAGCTAATGTCAACTCCCCGTAATTTGTAGCCTTGGCAGTTTTCTTAATCTTCAGCAAGGCTATCAACCCTGAGAGATGAGCCTGTTTAGGGCTGTCAGAGAAGTCAAAGAAGAGGCACATGGCAGAGAAAAATAAATGGAAACAAAAGAATTCTTAAGAAGGGGGAGAATAAAGTATGTTACCCAAAATGTGAGCTCACAAATACGGCAGGTGGCAAGGCAACAGAGTAATTATTGGATCATCCTGTGCTCCTTGCTCTTCTGATGATGTCCAGAAAAAATGGAGAAGGGCCCCTTTGGTTTGGGTGGAGCCCTCCCGGTGCACTTAGGAAGGAGGTGACAAAAGGGGTCTCACAGCATGGGCGGGCATGGCTGAGCTGGAAGGCCCAGACTGGAGTGAGTGACAGACTGTGACGCTCTCCTGGTGTTTTGTTTCAGTGAAACCACAAATAAGTAGAGTCTATGAAACTGAATCCACAGAGGAGCCGTGTCTGACATATAGGTCTCTGTTCCTTGTGCCCATCCCTTCTCTGTCAGGGGGTCCCAGGCTGTTCTAGGCTTGCCCTGGTCAGAGCTCCCTGGAATCCTGCTTTCCCTCCTGTCTGCCCCGTGGGAGAATGGCCTGAGAGAGGCTGTGCCCAGGCAGAGGGAGGCAGCCAGGATGGGGAAAGGGCCAGAGGCCCAGAGGCAGGAAGGTTGTCTGAAGGAGTCAGGGAGGCTGAGCTTGGGGAAGGAGCAACATGGGGCTTGTAGTACCTGCCTGCAAGCATTCAAGGGGATGTGACAAGGATGAGGGTGGGACTTGTCTGGTATCAAAGCCCAGAAATGTGAGCAAAGGGGAAAGTGCCCAGAGGGTGAGTTGAGACTTAAGCTAAGACCAGACTCCCTGGCAGTGAGAACTATGTAGGAGGGTTTTACTGGCGGTAGGAATAATAATAGCAGCCAACATTCCTAGAAGCTTACTTCGGGCCCTACACACTGCTAAGCACTTTATAATCTTTAGCTCACTTGATCTTCTCAACAACCCTGGAAACAGAGACAAAGGTTAAACGGCTTGCCCAGCATCACACAACTAGGAAATACTTGAGCTGGATTTGAACTCACTTCCTCCTTCCCCCATGGTTCTATTCTCTGCACTACGTCATTCCCTCAATAGCCAGTCCTGCTGCACGGGATGTCTTCAAACAAAGACTGAAACAACACTGAGGATTAGGAAAGGTCTGGGTCAGAGGACCCCATCCTTGGGTGTCATCCAATCATTTAGATCGTGTCACTCCATGATTCTTGGCTGAACTCCTTACAGCCCCAGCATCTTCCTCTGGGACTTAAATACCTCCCCCGAGGCAGCCCAGACTCACTGCCCCCAGCCCAGCTGAGGGGAAGGAGAAGCCCCCAGGGCCCTGATGCTCCCTCAGCAGCTGCTGGGCAGGTTTTTGTTCGGGGCTGTATCACTGTGGGAGGATAGTTATCATACTGCTGACAATAATAGACTGCAGCGTCCTCAGCCTCCATGTTGCTGATTGTGAGGGAGAAATCTGTCCCATACCCACTGCCACTGAACCGGGCAGGGACCCCGGATGCCAGGTAAGAAGCACCATAGATGAGGAGCCTGGGGGCCTGGCCTGGTTCCTGTTGGTACCAGTTCAGGTTGTTGCTAATACCCTGACTGGCCCTGCAGGACATGGTGACTCTCTCTCCTGGAGACGCAGCCAGGGAGGCTGGAGACTGGGTCAGCACAACGGCCCCTCGGGCATCTGGAATCATAAACACAAGAGAAACAGTGAGAACAGCGCCGGGGCGTATTCACAAAAAGAGACATGTCTCTGACACTGTGGTGAATTAAACCTTCAGTCCTGTCCCATGATCACCAGTGCAGAGACACATTTGCTCTCTGACCCTCCCTGTACTGTCAAAGGGACAAAAGACAGGCCTGTCTCAGCTCTTCCTCACTCACCTGGGATCCAGAACAACAGGAGAAAGAGAATCTGAGCCTGGGACCCCATCTCCATGTGCCTGAGTCTGAGCTGCCCAGCACCTTCTTCCCCAGCTGCCTTTTTATAGCTGCTCTCAGCAGGAGCTTCCTGGGCTGGGAGTGAGCCATGCAAAACAGCCCAGGGAGGGAGGCTGCTGCTCAGAGGCAGGACCAGTGATCTCCCTCCTGGCTAGCCCAGAACCCTGAGCTGTAGCACTGCAGCAGTCCCCTTCTGGTACTGTGGGATGGGGATATCCCAGTGGGGTAGATCCTACCTTGTCTCCATTAGCCTCAGAGCTGCCAAGAAAGCTCAGGAGCTGGATGGGACCAGCCTGGAAGAGGTTCCTATATATGGTCAGTGACTCAAGGGGGTCACCCTCCATTCTAACCTAAAGCACCTGCCCATCACTCCAGGTTTTTATCACATTTTCCCTGTGTTTTCAGTGATTACTGTGACTGTCTGTTCATAAAGAAAGACTTTGTAATCCCTGGAATTGGTACAATAAGGGGGAGTCATTTCTTAATGTTACTATAAATACTGCTGTAGTTATTTATTTATTTTTGCAGCATCCCGCAGCTATTGAAGAAAGTTCCTGCTACTAAAATCCCTGGGCAATGCAAATAGCTCATGTCAGAAATCCACCTGGTTTGATTAGAAGAAATTATATTAATGAAGAGGAATTACCCTCATTTTGTTGTTGTACCCAGAGGAATATATGGTGGTTTAAAATCCAACCTCCAGCGGAAATCTCCAGTATGTGATTTTATCTCCCCCTATTCCTCTGTGAGCTCCGAGGGAACAGGAACCATCTTACAGCTCCCCTAGTGTCTCCAGCTCTTAGCACAGGGTTTGGTCCATAATAAGTGCCTAATCAGGATTGTTTTGTTCATTAATGTACTCATTCATTAAAATGTCAGCATAAGAAACCAAGCTTTCTTGGAAAGTAAGGAAAACCCCTCTCCTCTTCATTTACTTCACAGGGATGATCTGGGAATTTGGAGACATGAACTCCCATGCAGACAGATAGCCCCAGCATTCTTTAGAAAGCACCTAGTGGGGGATGGAGGGTCCAAATGTCACAATGTGGATAAAGTACCAGCCCTGGAGTCAGGAGGACCTGAGTTGAAACGTGATCTCTGTCATTTTTTAGCTGTGTGTCCCTGGGCAAATCCCTGGGCAAAATAATAATAATAATAATAACCCTGACTGACTTCAAAACAAAACAAAGCAAACAAACAACAACCAAAAAACACACAAAATCCCAACATGATTCCCAATCTAGAATTTGTTATAGAAGTGAAAAGAAACTTCTCAGCCCTAGACTAGGGCATTTCCCATCACTCCACAGACCTCTCCTCAGAGACACCTGCAAGACTGACTTTGTCCGATATCCTCCTACTCCCTCCCATTCTAGCCCAACTTCTCTCCATCCTTGCTCCCGTGCTGGCCCAGCAGAGGTTCACTGGGTTAGAGTCTTGGCTGTGCTCAGCAGCTGTCCCACGTTGTTATTTGGCATTTAATTGAGGTTCTAAATTTGTTCTATTTCTATCTTTTTAGTTGTATGCTCTCCTCTTTCTCTATTTAAGTCATAGCACTATCCAGAGATATAAAATTTCCCCTAAGAACTGTTTTACCTGGGGGAAGATATTTGTTTCCCCAAAAGGTATACAGGTATTTATAAATTCTATAATATGATTGCTTTCCTTCTTTTGATTAAAAATTATTTTAGGTTGATTTTTTTTAATGTCATATTTATTCACAAACAAATTTCAACCCATTCTTATACACATTAATACCACTCTTAAGACAAAACCAAAGGAAAGGAAGGGGAGGAAATGTATGGAGGTTTTTTTTTTCCTCTCAAAAGGAGGTACATCCATCCATAAATTCTATATTATACTACTTTATTTTGATTTAAATTTATTTATTTTTTAAACTTTAATTTATAAATATACCTCTGCATGCACTTATAGTTAAAGGAATTTAACAAATACTATAAAATAAAAAGTAGGGGGGGGGGAACAATTCAATGAAACCAATCGGTAAATAAATGTAACATAATACAAAGTAGGAAACGTCCAATTTCTCAACTCCTCTCCCAGATCAAGCTTGGTCAATGCAGGGATGAAGCATTTCATTTTGTTCTGATGCTTCTTTTCCATTTACATCAGTACAATCCTTATATTTCTTGTTTTCCTAAGGGTCCTTAAAGAAGTAAAAAAAAAAAAAAAGACATATGGATGGGAAGAATAAATGGAAACAAAATTCTTAGGAAGGAGTAGAATAAAGTACATCCTCTAAAACTAAGCTCAGAAGTATTGGACAACTGTTGGATGCTCCTATGTTAATCAT
>NC_067399.1:36358860-36376865 GCF_016432865.1 Antechinus flavipes | reverse complement strand
TACCTGAGAGCCAGTGTGGCTTTAGCAGGGACTTATTATTAAAAAGTAAAAGAATTCATCAGTGGAAAATAAATAAAGTATTCATTATCTGGAATGTGTTGCTTTGTGGCCGTATAAATGGAATTTATATGGTGCTTTAAAGTTTGGAAAGTGTTTTAAAAATATTAACCCTTCATCCATACAGCTGCACTGAGAGTTAGATGCTGTTTTTATGCCCAAATTAGAACTGAGGAAGCTGAAATAGATAGAGCATATGTGACTAGGCCAGGCTTTCAGAGCTAATAAGGGTTGGAGGCTGCATTTGAACTCAGACCTTCTGCTTCCAGATCCAGCACGTTATTCACTGCACTACCTGGCCATCACAAGGCAGATATGGTTGACAAGTGAAGATTTCAAAATAATGGAAATTCTCTTTTCTGAGGGCACGTGTCTCATCTATAATTCAGCCTCTGTTCTTGCAAATATCCAGCTGTGCAATAGGTCACAATTTATTCAGCCATTCTCCAATTGATGAGCAGCCACTCAGTTTCTAGTTTCTGGCCACTACAAACAGGGCTGCCACAAATATTTTGGCACATACAGGTCCCTTTTCCTTTTTTAAGGTCTCTTTGGGATATAAGCCCAGTAGTAACACTATTCTTCTCCCTGTTCTAAAGCCAGTCATACCTCCTTTTACCTACTATAGAAAGTACAGCTCCTGGGCCCCCACATCTCTGAGCTCTGGAGCTGCACCCAAGAGCCCCCACCTTCTTCCTGGGCCTGATTGCCCTAAGTGATGCTGGGTAGTGCCTTCCTCAGTGCTAACTCACCCAGTGCTTCCATTAACCTTTGGGGGCCCTCAGGAGACTGGCCCAGGTTCATCATTCCCTGCTTAGAATTCCAGACACAGCCAGGCACTAATCTGCATTAAGACTCAGTAATAAAGAGCGGGCCAATTGTGTGTGATCTCTTCCTGTCTCCCTGCTTTTCATTCTCCCTTTGCCCTTCTTCTTGTTGCCTGCTCAGGAGCTGGGCCCTTTCCATCTCCCCCAAGTTGCAGAGGTCAGATCTCAGCCCACCATTCATTCTACTTTCTCCTGCCACTATCTAGCGTGGGGTGGAGGGCTAATCCAGGCTCCTTTAGCTTCCAGTCCTTGCCCCAAGACCTCAGGAAGCCTCACACAGTTCCCCACATGCTCTTCACCTCCTGCGTTTCCCTCCAAGTTATCCAAATCCCTCACAAACCCCAAACCTGCACCTCCTGCACGAACACATCCCAAATCTGGCACGTGGGAGGAAGGGGACAGATGGGGTAGAGGAGGCCCTGACTCCGGGGCCTCATGGATCCTGTAGCTGGGACATAGCTGAGGGCTGGGCCACCTGTTTTATTGGATGGTAATGGGGATCCTGGATCCGCTCTGTAAAGGGGTATGTGGAGAAAAGGCTTCTTTTGATCCCCCCAGATGGGAGGAACATAGATTTGACGTTGTAAGCAACCAGAGAGGTCAGTGGGTCCAATTTGCCCAAGGTCACGCAGTTAATCTCTGAAAGCCATGGGATTTTAACCTGGGCCCTCTGATTTCCAACTTCTCTCATCTCCAGGCTGGGTCCCCCCTTTGCCTGAGGGCCAGGCTCTGGGTCATGAGAGGAATCTGGCAGAGTTGAGATTGCCCTTCTCAGGGCGTGGCCTGGCACTGGACCGAGCTGTTTGCCCGGTAGCTGAACAGGAAGGGGATGACCAGGGTCGGGGGCCAAGGAGGGAGCACCTCTGGCCATATTATCCATGGAAAACCAAGCCTTCAGTGCCTGGGAAGGGAATGCCCAGGCCTCTCCCAGTCCCCTAGCCCAGAGCCTAACATTCACAGGAGAGAGGCCTTTTAATCTAACTCCTGATTTCTTTTTAGAAAAAAAAACTCCTTGTTTTCCCAGAGAAAAAAAGGTGAGACTCAGAAAGACAATGACATGGTCAATGTTACACATTCAGTTAGTGGTAACTCCAGGACCAGAATCCAGAACCTTAGGTCTGCTGACCACCAATGCAGGGATTATTTTCCTGCATCGGGATTTCCCATCATTCTCCATTCCCGGTGATAGGACACCCTCCCAAAAACCTTTCAAAAACCAAGAGTCTCAGCAGCTCAGGATATCTATCAGCTCCTGACCCTCAACAAGCCCTGAGCAAAAGGTTAGCACAGAGCAGGGTTCTACTTGGGAATTCTAACTTGGAGCGGAAGTATGGGAAGAACCTCCCTCAGAAAGCGCTGCCCCAGGTGGTCCAGGAAAGCTCCCATCTGGCGCCCACCTTTATCTCTACTGTCTTGAACTCTCTGTGCCCTTTCAAAACAGGACATGGTACCTTGGAAGGAACACTAAGCCAGGAGGCAAGAGACCTTTCTCTTGCTAGACCTGGCTCTGCTGGGTGACTTTTAGATAAATCCACAGCCTTTTCTGAACCCTAATTTCTTTGTTTTATAAATGAGGAGGTTGAACTAGATGGCCTTCAAGGCCCCTTCCAGCTTTGGAATTCTGAGGTCAGCCTGGAAAATCAGCCTGGCAGAGATCAGGCACCAGGCCCAAGGGCAGGGGCTGCCTGGGCTGTAAAGGAAGGAACTTATTTCCTGAACAGTGAGACTGGAAAGCTTATCCTGGCAAGGCAGTCCAGGGCCCAGGTATCCGGACCCAGATTCTGTTTCTGGGATCCTAGGGGGCAGGGGGCACACAGTGGGTATTGGTCTGCCCTGTCATGTCCAGGATAGGGAGCAGAGAAGGAGGGAAGCTGGACTCCTGAGTATGATGGAGGAGAAACTCAGCAGGATCAGGGCTGTGGGGGGACCCCTGAATGTTATAGGAGGAGGGGTGACATCTCCTGGGGCTTGAAATCTGCCTTGAAACCTAAGCCTGCCATTCAGCTCAATAGCTGCTAGGGGGAAGAGGACATTCCCTTCCCCTCTTCCTGCAGTCTCAGCCTTTCCATTGCTGTTTCAATGAAAGTGGCCTGGGGTGGGAGGTGAGAAGGACCCTTCTTGAGTTCCTGAGTCTGTCCTGATGCCCTGATTTCATCCCCCTTCTTTCCCATTGTTCTTCTAGGCAGACCTGATCTCCAAGGCAAGTGAAGTCCCTGGAGGTATTCCCTTTCCTTCAATTCCATTCCTTCCCCTTTTCCCAGTTCACATCCGCCTGCCTTAGCCATGCTGATGCACTAATTAGGTCCATGATTCCCTACTGCATGTTAATGCCATGTTCCTAGGCTTCCCCAGTGGCCAGGGTTGGGGGGGGTCAGCAAAGCTGTCTACCCATGAGACTCCCTCTCATCTCCCTCCTCACAAAATTACTCCCCAATTCCCCTTCCTCCCCTGAATCTCTTCTCTTCCACTAACCAGGGGAAAAACGCAGATGGAGGTGATAGGGGAGACAACGATTCTTCAAAATCCTTATTGAACATTTCCACTTGAATATCCTACCATTACAGTGAAAATGAATAAGACTGACCCCTTCTTGGAGTACCAATCTGGGAGAGAACACTGTTTCTGTTCTAAATCAGGGACCATGAAAATTAGAACCCATAAGCCAAATTTCACTCAGTTTAGTGAAATTGCATGGGGATGCTTTTGAGGAAAAATTAGTTTAGAATATAAAACACCAGAGTCATGAAATTAGAATGAAAATATAGAATGTTTTAAGATCATTGACATTTCCCCACTACTTTCCACTATATTTTCCCTTTGCACCTACAAAAATATCAGGCTATGTCAAGTAGAATGGGAGCAATGGTCAACACAATCTGACTTTGCTTTTTTCTTGTTAACAAGGATTGGTTTTCTCTGTGGAGTTTTTAACAACCTTAACAAGTCAATAGAGCCTAAAGCAAGTTCTTTGTATTTCTCTCTAAATCTGCTTTTCCTCTTCACTTCAGGATTTCTATCTGTGGCACAACCATCTACCCAGTCTCCTACTTTCAAAACCTTTTTTAAAAAATTTCCAACCTCTATCCATTAGCGCTTACATTGCTGCCTTCAAAAATGGTGGACTTTCTCCATCCTACAATCCTTTCAAGCTATTGTCCTATTTTTCTTGCTTACTTTTCACTACTTCCAAGAAAAAAAGTTGTGTAAACTCATGTATCCACTTCCTTTCCTTTCACTTTTAGGTCCCCGGTGATCTGCTTTCTTAGCTCAATCACTTGACTAAACTGCTTTTTCCAAGCTTACCATTGATCTCCCAGTTTTTTTCTCTGCATGGTTGACATTGTTGACTTCTCTCATCTTTGGAATTCCCTTTTCTTCCTTGTTTCTTGAGAAACTTCTTTGCCTGTTCCCAACAGAGTATAGCAGCAAGAGAATTCTATTTTAAATGATTTTAGACAGTATAAAATATTTGGGAGTTTACGTGCCAAGGCAAACCTAGGAACTATATGAACACAATTACAAAACAAAAAAAATTAACAAAATTTTCATACAAATGAAGTTAGATGTAAAGAATTGGAAAAATATCAATGAGTCATGAGTAGTCCAAGTTAATATATTAAAAATGACAATTCTACCTAGTCTACTTATTCAATGCTATATTAATCAAACTGCCAAAAATATTTTAAGGATCTAGAAATTTTTTTTTGCAAAATTCATATAGAAAACAAATGGCCAAGAAATCAAGGAGATTAATGAAAAAAATGCGAAGGATAGTGACCTAGCCCAAACTAGCTAACCTAACCTAAACTGGCAGTCATCAAAACAACTTGATATTGGCTAAGAACAGAGTGATGGATCAGTGAAATAGGTTAGGTTCACAAAACTTAATAGTCAATAACTATAGTAAGCTACTGTTTGATAAACTCAAAGACTCCAGCTTCTGGGATAAGAACTCATTATTTGACTAAAAATTGCTGGGAAAAGTAGAAAACAATATGGCAGAAACTAGGAGCATAGGCCAATATCTCACACATTATACTAAGATAAGGTCAAAATGGGTATCTGATTTATACATAAAGGGTGATATTACAAGCAAATTAAGAGAGCAAAAGATAATTTACTTTGTTACATCTTTGGTGAAGGGAGTAATTTACGACCAAACAAGAAACAGAGAACATTATGATATGCAAAGTGCTTAATTTTGACTACATTATATTAAAAAGATTTTACACAAACAAAACCAATGCAGCCAAGATTAAAAAGGAAAGCTGGGAAATCATTTTCACAGTCAGTGTTCCTGATAAAGGCCTCATATCTAAAATATATGAAGAACTGAGCCAAATTTATAAGAATAGAAGACATTCTCCAACTGATAAATCATCAAAGGATATGAACAGACAATTTTCAGTCAAAGAAATTAAAGCCATTATATGGAAAAATGCTCTAAATCACTATTGATAAGAAAAATACAAATTAAAACAACTTTTTTTTTTTTAACAGTCTGGAATGTTCTTCTCACCTCTGCTTTTTAAAAATTGTTGGTTTCTTTCAAGACTCTGTTCATCTTACCTTCTTCATGAAGTTTTTTTGAAGTCCCTTTCACTGCTAGTGTTTCCCCTTCCCATTATCATTCTATCTGCTCTATGTGCACTGTGTATGTACTCATATGTGTGCATGGTGTCTTCCCATTAGAATATAAGCTCTTTGAGGGCAAAGACTATTTCACTTTTATCTTTGTATGCTAATACCTGTCACGGGCAAGGAGAGGGATCAGTGTGGTATGGTAGGAAAAACATTGGTCTGAGTTTAAATCCTGTCTCCGAAACTCATCAGTTGTGATACTCACCACCTCTGATACTTAGGGCAAGACATATAACCTATCTTGGCTTTAGTTTTTCATCTATAAAATGAGGAGCTGAGACAAGATAGCCTCTGATTCTAAATCTATGATCTCATAGATAAATGCCTATTGAATGATTATTCAATTATTCAAACTTCTGTTCCTGGAATTAAAGGTCCTCTTCTGCCATCGGTTGCAGTTAGTCTCACTTCACTCTCTCCATGACTTTTTTTTTACTATATCCCAATTGGAAATAGACTTGAGAAGAAAGGGAAAGAGAAAAGATGGAGAAGCCATTGAACAGAGCAAATTAGAGGTTTAGGTTAGTCCAAGCACCAAAGTGATAGGCACAGAGAATTTGAACATGATTCTAAATATCTGACCTTGGGACCCTTAGCTCTCAAATTGGTTGGGATCAAAGAAGCCCCTTCATCCTCATCACTTTTCCTGAAACCAAAAGTTGAGGAAAGACGTGCAAAAGAGATCTGGGAAAAGCTTTCTTAAGAAGAAGCCTTCAATTGGGGGTCATGGGATATTCCCTCGCTAAGCATATTCTTTTTACAATTTTTGCTTATTAAGAAGAGAATATGTTGTTGAACTATCAGGTCTGTGTCACTCTGATGCCTCTGAAAGAGCTCCGAGTCCAACTTAAGCAAAGATATTATAATGATACTTACACATTCAATGGGTGGGCCAAGCTCTATGAGGGAGTCAGTAGCCCATCCAAACAAAACAAGGATTTTTATAGAGTAAATGATGCTGATTACATCCTAAAATATGTAAATTCTGAGTTAAAGGAGGAGTTGCTAAAGATCCTGAAGCCTCAGTAGAACTGCACATGTAGTTACATGGACTGCATACAGAAAAGCCCACTGAGGGGACATTACTGTATGATGATGATATGATAACTAGCGAGTAAAGGACAGCAAAGATGGGGAACTGAGCAGGCACCATGTCAGGGGAAAGATATATTGAGGGTTATAGTCCAATGTCATGGTCTATATCCTGTTGAGGCTACTTTTTTACAGGCCAATTTCTACGTCATGTTTATTGGTAACAGTTGTATGGGACCCTGGTGGTGTGGTTACAGAATGTGCTGACCTGCTCATTGCTCTAGTGATACTCATGATTAATGGTTTCTTTGAGGCTCAGGGCTGGAGACAGATTTGGGCTGGCGTGGGCTGAAGACAACAATCAGAATTCTATCATCCTGGCGGCGTGGCTCATCCTGGGCTCCTGGAATAGAGCTCTGTCCAGACCTATTTCCCACTCCCAGGGTTTTCTAAGATGGAAAGAAGATGGACATGGAGTACAGTACATAGCCATCACCTTTAGGGCTGGTTGCTTCTTCCTGAGACCTCTGAGCGCAGCCAATAGCTTGTGCTCCTTCCCAACTGCCTCCACATTGCTTCTAGAACCCTGGGATGCCCTTTCCATAGTCCCCCTCCCCTCAGGGGCTTGGGGCTCTGACAAAGGGAAAGCTTTTGTATTCTAGGTTTCTCTTTAACCCTTGGGGTGGAGAATCAGAATCATGAAGGCTGAACGGAAAGTCCCTAGAATGCTCCTCAATCACCCAAATAGGCTCAGGCCCTACCATCTCCCCTCAGAGAGAAAGCTCTGGGAACACAGACAGTTCTGCCAGAGGCATACTCAGGGATGCAGTGACAGGGAGATCTGGGTACATTTCTTCCATACCCGAAGGTTCCTATCACAATTCACAA
Source organism: Antechinus flavipes (assembly GCF_016432865.1). NCBI lineage: Eukaryota > Metazoa > Chordata > Mammalia > Dasyuromorphia > Dasyuridae > Antechinus > Antechinus flavipes. The sequence continues at coordinate 36,369,420 of NC_067399.1, read as the reverse complement.
ATAGTAAAGGAGAAATACGTCACTTAGACACATGCATCCACGCACAAAGAGCTGGGTAATCAGAGGCTTCATGTCCAGTCGCTACAAGCAGAAGCTCAGATATCAGCACTCACTTAGATGTCCATACAGACATGCACGATACAGGGGCTTTCACGTGCGCTGGCCCCACACTCACTGGCAGACACAAAGCATTCTCTGAGCATCTGTTTGTTTGCCTGCCTGGGATTCCTGGAGAGACACTTGGGAGGTAGAGGATGGGGAAAAGAGGGGGGAGGAAGAGGGGAGGGGGAAGTCAGGGGAAGCTACGTCGTCAAGGCAGTCTCAAAGGGGAAACACTGGTGTATAAATAAGCAGTGGAAAGTCCTGAAACCACAACCAGAGACAGTCTATGCAGCCCAGTGGCCACAGCCAGAGCCAGCTGCAAAGATGCCAGATACTACTTTGACAGCCTGCTTCTTCTGCCTCCTTGCTTTCACCTCTGCCTGCTACTTCCAGAACTGTCCAAGGGGAGGCAAGCGCGCTCTGTCCAACACAGAACTCCGGCAGGTATGGTCAACCCGGTCAGGGCCCTGTGAATGGGAGGGTGCGTGAACACTGGGGCTCCTTAGGACTAAGGAGGGATAGATTTAGAGTTGGAGAGCCTGGCTAGCCTCTCAAGGGCTCTGCAAAAGTGCAAGCAAGGACTAAGGGGACTCACAGATGGCTGCTCAGTGAAGCAAGGATGGGGTCGAGGGAAACTAGGCAATTCAGAGTAAGAAGCCTTATGTAAAGAGACTGGAGAGAAAGCATAAGAGAGGAAAGGAAAGTACCTGGGATGCAAAAGGAGAAGCATAAAGATAGAGGGGGAGGTAGAGAGGCAGGCAGAAAAACAGAAAGGGGTTAAGAGCAGAAAAAGGAGCAGAATGAGGCTGGCAGAGAGCAGATTGGGCAGAGAAATAGTCATCTGGAAGGGAGAGGAAGAAGAGAGCAGAGAGATAGCGTGAGAGAGGGAGAATAGACAAAGGAGAAATGGGAGAGAAAAAGGATCCAAGGAGAGACAGACAGAGTTAGAAAGACAGAGAAAGAAAGAGACAGGGGCAGATACAGAAAAGCAAGAGAAAGAAGCCTTCAAAGAGAAGCAGAGACAGGCAAACGAAAGCAGGGAAAGAATAAGAAGGAAGCAACATGATGCAAGGAGATATTGCAAGAAGAAAAATAATCCAAAGACCGGAAGTGCCAAGGCAGGAAAGGCAGAAAAGTTGGTGTTGAACTGCCCAGTGCCAAGATAGAGCAGTGGAATGGGTTCTAGGGTCTAGTAATAATCTCAGAGGAATACTCTTTCCCAGAGAGGCAGCTTTTTGGGCTGTCCTGGGTTTCTGCTTGCAAAATATAGCCCTAGGGTGGTAGCTGCCCTCTCAGAAACCCTCTATTCTCCATAGGTTGGGGCCAGTTAGTCAGGATTTGGCAGCCTCCTCCCATCTGGACCCATAAGTCACTTTCTGAGCACCAGCGTGATTTCTGTGGGTCCTCAGATGAACAAAGCAGGAGACTGAGAAGGGAGCCAATGTATTCTTAGAGTTATTCAAAGAAGGCAGTGTCAGTTCTCATTGTAATTTTGCTCCCTGCAAAGATCTCCTTCAAAGATTGCTGGATTTCCTTCAAGGTATCTGCGATCTCCTTGGGAGATCTGTGGGACTCACTCCAACAGTGCATATTACATGAATTAAATATGGCCTCCCAATAGATCTTCCATAGAACTTTATCCAGTGGGGTGGGTTTTTTCCTTTAACTCCTTTAGGGGGATATCAGTGAAAATTGAGAGAAATCTTTCCCTACTACCTGTGCTGTAAGTAAAAGGCTAGTATACTTCCTTTTCTGCTAGATATCTCAACTTGTTACAAGCTACTGCATGTCCCGCCCTTTCCCTCAGTTTTTAGGGGAACTGGAAAATGTTTTTTGAGCTTCTATCCCAAAATTTTTAGTTACCTCTCAAGAGTTTCATTGGCATATTCAGTCTCTCGAGGCAGCTTGGTCTTCTTTCTAAATTGTTTTTCTTGGTTTTCCCCTGGTCTTCTTTCTAAATTATCATACGGAGGAAGGGACTGGTTCTATCTTTATGTTCCCTAAGAAGTGAAAATTGTTTGCTCCAGGACCCTGGGCAGCAACCTAACTAAGCAACTATTCCTTTAGGGGGCAAAGTTCAGGATGGAGGGAGTGGAGGGAGGCAGAAAAGAGGAGTGAGCTGTTCAATCTCAGGCTAAGAAATAAGCCTAGACAGGCAGGCTTTCCTGAGCAGAATGGAGGCTCACTGACCAAGTGAACACACGGTACTCCAAACCAGAGACCAAGCAACTGAGCAGGGCAGACACAACCCACAATAACAAGCAGAGTCTCTAGGAGAGAATAGAGGGAAAGGGGTAAAAGGAAGAGAAGAAAGATGAGAAGGAGTGGAGAAGAGGGGAGAAAGAGAGGAAAAAGTAAGTTAAATGAATAGGAGGAGGGCAGATAGTTAAAGCAGGGAAAAGGGAGGAGAGAAGCAAAAAAGAGAAACAGGGGAGAAGGAGACTGACAAAAAAGGTGAGGAGCAAGGGATTTAAGAAGGTGTGCTTGGAGTAGAGGACACTGAAGGTCCAAGTCAGGAAGCAAGTGGTTGGGGGACTCAGGTTGTCACTATTGGCCCAAAGCAGACTTTAGGTTCCAGGCTCTAAAACCCTCTAACTCTTTCTATTTTCAGTATTGCAGTCCCTGGGTATATTGTTTCCCTGGTTATAGTTTTTTTTTTTCATTTTGTGGCAGATTGTAATAAGTCATCCCTCAGAGTAGTAGCCAAGGGCGGCTCCTTGTGGGAACTTTTTCATTCTAGCCTGTGTTCTCCCTGTCCTCAGGACCCCTGACACTCAGGCCTCTCCCCTCCTCACAGTGCCTCCCATGTGGTCCCGGAAGCAAAGGACGTTGCTTTGGACCAAACATCTGCTGTGAGGAGGAATTGGGCTGCTACATGGGCACTTCTGAGAGCTTGAGGTGCCAGGAAGAAAACTACCTGCTCTCCCCGTGCCAGTCTGGACAGAAACCCTGCGGGAATGGCGGTCGCTGCGCGGCTCCGGAAATCTGCTGCAATGCTGGTAAGGAGCACATGGGGAGTGAGGATTTTCTGCAAGAAGCAACACAAAGGGAGAGGGAGGTGGGAAATATGGAGGCAACATATAGAGAAACCGAGTGGCATGTGAGGGACTATGTGATGAATGGAGAGACTGGCCAGGGCACATGGGGCAGAGCATATGCACTAGCACCGAATAGGAAGGGAACTGGTAGCAGTGCTGGGTGGGAGCTGGTTTGAGGGAGAGCAGAACATTTTCTCAGTTCTTCTCCTGGGTCCAGCTTAATTAGCATAATCACACAATTTTCATGTTTTTTTATTTTCTATGTCCAGTCTTGCAGTCACTCTGTATATTGTTTTCCTGGTTTTTTCCTTTTTTTCATTCTGTAGAGGTTTCTAATGTCACCCCTTATAAGCTTCTCTGAATTCTTCATGTTTATAATTTCTTATGCTCAGTGACACTGCATTCCATTCAAATATTACAGGTTTTGGGATATTCCTCTCACCTTGTGCTCCAACTGGGGAGGTGCTGTTAGAATGAGAATTGCATGGGGACGGGAATTTTGCTTTTTAATTTTTTAGATTAGACATGTTCATTCATTTTTTACATATTTCCAAATGAGTCATGCTGAGAGAGAAAAATCCAAGCAAAAACCACACACACACACACACACACACACACACACACACACACACACACCACCCCACCCCCCCATCCCCCACCTCCCAAAAAAGATGAAAATAGTAGGCTTCAATTCACATTCAGTCTCCATAGTTCTCTCTCTGGATGCAGATGGCACTTTGCACAGAAAATTTACTGGAAATGTCTTGTATCACTGAATGGCTGAGAGCAGCTAAGTCTATCATAGTTGATCATTACATAATCTGTTACTGTGTGCAATGATCTCCTGGTTCTGCTCACTTCACCCAGCATCCATTCATGTAAGTCTCTCCAGGCTTTTTAGCCTGCTCATCATTTCTTATAGAAATATTCCATGACATTCATACACCATAACTTATCCAGCCATCCCCAGCTGATGGGCATCCACTCAGTTTCCAGTTCCTTGCCACTACAAAAAGAACTGCTATAAACATTTTTGTACATATGGTCTTTTTTCCTTCTTTTAAGATCTCTTTGGGATACAGATCCAGTAGTGGCACTGACTGGGTGGGCATTGGGAACTATAGTCCTCTGGGACAGCACAAGGAGGAGAAGATGCAGATCCAGAAGCTCCAAAGCTCTGAGCTGGGGCACTTGGTCCTAAGTGTAATCAGAACATGTCAAGTGAGCCCTATCCAGACACTCCTCCTTAGATGGGGAACAGCTCTCTTCAGATCACTTTCTCTGTCTCCTTGCTGGTGGGGACCATCTCCCTTGGAGCATGCAACATTCTAGGATTTAAACTAACTTGGATTCCCCATTTCTAATTGCACAGAAAGCTGCATGGTGGAACCAGCCTGCCGAGAGGAAGCAGGCAGTCGGAGAAGAGCAAGAGCCAGTGAGAAGAGCAATGGAACCCTGGATGGACCCGCCAGTGCCTTCCTCCTTCGTCTGGTACAGCTGGCTGGCCAACAGATGGGTGAGCTGCAGCCACAACCTCAAGAAGAGCAAGTTGCCTATTGATGGTTCCTGTTCTTCACATGACTTCCCCTATTTCCTATCTTTCCTGCAAATATAAATAAAGATCCTTCACTTGCACTGGGCTCCCTGGCTCTGTCTTTCATCGAGGGTCAGGGTAGGGCAGGGAAAAGATCTGGGCTCCTCTTAATTGGAGGACTTCGGGCAGAGGATGAGTGATTGATTGGCATTCCAGATTGTAGAAATTTTGGACCAGATATGGGTTGGACTTGCAGGTCCCTTCTAGGTCTATATGAGTCTGTGTTGCTTTGCAGGATCACCTTACTTCTCCACCTCTGGAATTCCTCCTCAATTTCTCAGAATACATCTATCACCCAAAATCTGGAATCCATCATCCATTATTCCCTTCCTTCTAGTAGTCACACATGGTTGTCACTAGGATAAACCCCTCTGCGATATCATTCACTCCCATTTTTATTAGCAGGAGTTCATTCCCACAATTGTTCTTGGTCCCTCCTGCCTCTTCTTTTTCTCTTCCACCACCAGTTCCATTCCTTTAATCTTTTGGCCTACCTATTTATTGTTACTGCTTCATTGACAAACTTCCAGAAAAAAGTATCTTTGACACTTCCTCATCATTCATTTTCCTCAGTCCTTTTGCAATCTATCTTTTGTATCCACCACTTTACTCCAGAGATCGCCCATGACCTCTTAGTTGCCATATCCAAGTCTTCATTGTTGAGCTCTCAACCTCCTTGAACTTCCTGAGGAGCATTTAGGATTGTTGTCCACAATCCCTCCTGGATGTTTGTATCTCTCTCCATCTTAGGCACCTAGTTTACTTCCTTATTTCCAAACAGCCAGCTTCTATTCCCATTTCATCCTTCCTCTGACGCCTTAAGGAGAATGTTCTCCGAGAGTCTGGGGTCTATACTTTCCTCCTCGGCAATGGCATTCGCTCCCAAGGTTTTAGCTATGAGTTCTGTGCAGATGATTCACAAATCTCGTTATCCAGCCCTGATCTCTCCAGGGCATCTCCAACTGCCCTTTAATTTGCTCCCCGTGCCTTTATGATTTCTGCCAGCATCTCCCCCATTTACCACGTCTCTCAAGTTTGTAATCCTAGAACTTCTTTATAACTCATGTCTCACATCCACTTATTTAATGTTACTCATTTCATCTCTGAACCACATCTCGTCTATCCCGTCCTCTCCCTTCCCACTAATAGCACCTTACTACAGCCTCTCATCCCCATCTTTTAGACTGTTGCCACAAACTCTTACTAAGCCTTTCTGCCTACACTGCCATCTGTTGCAATTCACCCTCCACACGACTGCCAGAAAAATCTCTGCAGGATGTTATATAGAGGAGGCATTTAGATGTCTATTAAATCGAGCTGAATTTTCTTCTCTAACCCAACGTGCTCAGTGTTTTCTGCTAATAATAAAGGAGTTAGGGACCGGGCCTCTGCTTTCATTGGTATAGGGAGGCCCCCAGATAAAAAAACTCCTTCTGCCAATATAGATTGCCACATTTTTTGGCAGCTTCATATGTTAGAGAGTTTCTTACTAGGATGGCAGAAAGTAGGTATTGACCCACCTAATACCATATACCAAGATAAGGTCGAAATGGGCTCATGATTTAGACATAAAGAATGATATTATAAACAAATTAGAAAAGCAAAGGATAGTTTACCACTCAGATTTGTGGAGAAGGAAGGGATTTGTGGCCAAAGAAAAGCTGGTATTCATATTGCGCACAAAATAGATAATTTTGATTATATTAAGTTAAAAAGGTTTTGTATAAGCAAAATTAATGCAGACAAGATCAGAAGGGAAGCAATAAACTGGGAAAGCATTTTTACATTCAAAGGTTCTGATAAAGATCTCATTTCTAAAACATATAGACAATTCACTCAAATTTATAAGAATTCAAGCCTTTTTCCAATAGATAAGTGGTTAAAAGATATAAACAGACAATTTTCAGATGAAGAAATTAAAACCTTTTCTAGTCATATGTAAAGGTTCTCTAAATCACTATTGATCAGAGAAACGCAAATTAAGACACCTTTAAGGTACCACTCCCTACCTCTCAGACTGGCTAAGATGACAGGAAAAGATAATGATGACTGTTGGAGAGGATGTGGAAAAACTAGGACTCTGAAACATTGTTGGTGGAACTGTGAACTGATTCAACCATTCTGAAGAGCAATTTGGAACTGTGTCCAAAGTGCTTTCAAACTGTGCATACCCTTTGATCTAGCAGAGTTTCTATTGGGATTATATCCCCAAGAAATCATAGAAAGGGGCAAAGGACCCCCATATGCAAAAATGTTTGTGGCAGCCTTCTTCGTAGTGGCAAGAAACTGGAAAGTGGTTGGTGGCCATCAGTTAGAAAGTGGCTAAATAAGTTATGGTGTATGAATGTTATGGAATATTATTGTTCTATAAGAAATGATGAGCAGGATGATTTTAGAGAGGCCTGGAGAGACTTACATGAACTGATGCTGAGTGAAGTGAGCAGAACATCTGGAGATCACTGTACACGACAACAAGTTTATATGATGATCAATTCTGACGGAAGTAGCTCTCTGCAACAATGAGATGGTTCAGACCACTTCCAATGATCTTATGATGAAGAGAGTCCATCCAGAGAGAGGACTGTGGGAACTGAGTGTCATCACAACATAGCATTTTCACTCTTTTTGTTGTTCTTTGTTTGCATTTTGTTTTCTTTCTCATTTTTTCTTTTTGATCTGATTTCTTGTGCAGCAAGATAAGATATGTATGCGTTTATTGGATTTAACTTTTTTTTTTTTTTTTTACCATGTTCAACATATATTGGAGTATTTGCCAGCTGGAGGTGGAGGTATGGGGAAGGAGAGGAAAAATTGGAACACAAAGTTTCACAAGGGTTAATGTGGAAGAATTATCCATGCATTATATTTTGAAAATAAAAGGCTCCAATTAAAAAAATTTAAAATAAAATAGATAGTTTCTTGAGGACATTAAGAGGATTTTCAGGGTTCATACTCTGCAATGTATATTAGAGGAGCACTTAAATCCAGGGTTTCTTGTTTCAAGGCCAGTTCTCAATCCACTAGATTACACTGGAGTAGGAGAAGGAGAAAGAGGAGAAAAAGAAGAAAAGAAGAAGCAATAGTAATAACTGCAGAGGGTCACAGTCAGTGGGGGAACTCTGGATAAGGTATAAGACCCTTCAGCTCAGAGAGAAACTGCTGACAATGTCTGGTTCAGCTCCCCTAAAGACTGTGGGCCTTCCTGAGAAGTCAGGGGACAGTGACAACCTGTGTTGTGACAGAAGCAGAGTGATACTAGATGGCAAACTATGTACAATAGCAAGTTGTTTATGGGGTCCCAAGTGTGCATGTTGTTTTTGTTACATTATATAAAGGGGAAAGCCCTTGAAATAAACAGACTCTATTTTCCCACCATCCTTGGGAGTCCTCATCACTTATCCACTAGGAAGTATATTTTAATCACCCTTGAGTGGGGACTCTAGAAAGCAACGGTATGTTTTGTCACCCCAACTTGGGGCTCTAGAAAGCAGGACACAACAAATAACAGTAACAGTAGCAGTAGCAACAACAGTAGCAATAGCAGTAGTAATAGTAGCAACATTGGAAGTAACAGCAGTAATAGTAGCAGTAACAGTATCAGCAATAGTGGCAGCAGCATCAGAAGGAGCATCAGTAGTAACAATAATGATGCAGCAGCAGCAGGAATAGCAATCCTGGTAGAGGCAGCAGCAAAAATAGCAGCAGCAGCAGTAGTAGCAATATTGGTAGTATCATGGAGCAGTGGGTAGAGCACCAGCCTTGGAGTCAGGAGGACCCGAGTTCAAATCTGACCTCAGACACTTGACACTTCCTAGCTGTGTGACCCTGGGCAAGTCACTTAACCCCAATTGCCTCAGCAAAAATAAATAAATAAATAAATATCTCAATAGTAGCAATAGCAGCTGTAGCAGTAGTAATGATAATACTGACCACACACACACACACACACATCCCTTTAAGGTTTAGAATTTCACATATATTATTCATTTTGTCCTCACAACATCCTTGTGTGTGGACATCATAAGGAAGCTGTGGCAAGTTAAATGATTTGCTTCTGCTTGTGCAATTAAACAGTGTCAGAGGTCAGACTTACCCTCTCCTTTCTGTCCTCTCCCCTCCCCCTCTTTTCTACCCTTCCATATCATGGTCAGCACTCGGGGTTCCTCCTTCCCAAGAGGATACAGGAGTGAGGTGCTTTGGGCAGGAGGGATCCTTCTCTGGAGGCTTGAGCTTGGGCAGTCTGGGGATGGAGCAGGCTGGGCCTGCCAGGAAGGTGCACTTTGCAGGTTTCAACAGAACTGGAGAAAAGAGCAGGGTGGGGAATGGGAAGGGTGAGGGGGCTTTCCACAGGATCTTTCCAGTGGATTCTCCTTATTCCCTCAATTTGGTGAGGACAGTCAGAGAGGCAGAGACTAACAGAGACAGAGAGAGACATACAAAGAGAAACACTTACAGAGAAACAGAGACAGAGAAACACACACAGACACACACACACACACACACAAAAACACAGAGAGAGACAGAGACAAAGACGGAATCAGAGAGCAGAAGGAAATTAGAATTCTTTCCTCAAAGAAGAAGATTCACAAAGAAGTTTTTAAACTCCACAGGCAAGAATGGTTGTCAGTTAACCATGATTTCCCACTTGCAGAAGGACTAAATATCTTTAAAGGAAAGGACACCATCAAAGACCCTGATCTCCTTGTGTCCTGGAACTATTTATATTCTTTATCTTCCTTTTAAATCCTCAAGTCCATGAGAACAAAGAAGCCTCTTAAGCTCAAAATGAATCTGTGGTTCCCAGCTTCCTTCCTCCAAGGTAAAGCTTACTGCTCAATTAAGAATTAGAGTTCTCAGGGAGTCTATCACTACCTCCTGACCCTTTGCCTCTCTTCCTTAATCTTGCTCTTCTCCATATCTCTTAGTCCTCCTCACTAATTTGCTCTTTTTTTTTTTTTTTTTTTTTGGCACTGTGGCTCATGGTCTCTCTATTCCTTCTCTGACCACCAATCCTTCTTGTACCATTTTCCTTGTTCTTCTCTTGTCCTCCATCCCTTCAATTTGCTGTTCCTTTGATCCCCTCTCAGTTTCTCTATTTCTCTGTCCTCTTTGTCTTTTTATTTTTTGCTATCCTTGGTCCCTGTACTCCTGGATGATTCCTTTGCCCTTCCCCTTTATCTCCTATGTTCTTTGCTTCTCTGTCCCATCTCTTTCTTCCCTCTGTCTACTTTATCCCCTCCCTATCTTCTTCTATCTCCTACATCCCTTCACTTTTGTTCCAGTTTTTCCTCTCCAGTATCTCTTTCTCCTCTTTGTTATTGTGCTTCCTGTCTCCCCATATCCACTGCAAATCTTTCCCATCATTTTCTTTGTCCTCTCTGTTCTACTTTTTCCCTTCCTAGTGCCTTTCCTTCCCCCCCACCCCATCTCACTGAGGGAAGGAGAGCAGAAGAAAGTAAGGAAAGGGATGCTTCCAAAGACTTTATAAAGGACTGACTGAGATGAAGGTGGAGCAGGAGCATGAATATAGTTGTGACAGAGGACCAGGCAGGCTTAGCCTCAACCTGCCCCCATCAGTGCTGGCCCTGCTGTCTGGAAGCCTTGGTTATTGAGTTTGCTTCTAAAAACTACCCCCTTTCTCTTCCCTCCTTAGTGCCTCCCAGTTCAGATTGATTATCAGCAAACAGGTATTTTTTTTCCTTTTTAAAAGATATTTTTATTTATTTTGTGAAATAATTTTTCCCAATTACAGGTAAAAAATTTTAATAGTCATTTTTAAGACTGGAGTTCCAAGTTCTCTTATTCCTTCTCTATACCTTGAGTTGG
>NC_067399.1:36347143-36358360 GCF_016432865.1 Antechinus flavipes | reverse complement strand
GCTGCTTCTGTCCATTCTTGATCAATTGAAACTGAGTTAGCTCTCTTTATCAAAGAGATCCACTTCCATCAGAATACATCCTCATACAGAATCATTGTTGAGGTATATAATGATCTCCTGGTTCTGCTCATTTCACTTTGCATCAGTTCATGTAAGTCTCGCCAGTTCTCTCTGTATTCATCCTGCTGGTCATTCCTTACAGAACTATAATATTCCATAACATTCATATACCACAATTTACTCAACCATTCTCCAACTGATGGGCATCCATTCATTTTCCAGCTTCTAGCCACTGCAAAGAGAGCTGCCACAAACATTTTGGCACATACAGGTCCCTTTCCCTTCTTTAGTATCTCTTTGGGGTATAAGCCCAGTAGAAACACTGCTGGATCAAAGGGTATGCACAGTCTGATAACTTTTTGAGCATAGTTCCAAATTGCTCTCCAGAATGCCTGGATGTGTTCACAACTCCACCAACAATGTGTCAGTGTCCCTGTTTTCCCACATCCCCTCCAACATTCCGCATTATCTTTCCCTGTCACTCTAGCCAATCTGACAGGTGTGTAGTGGTATCTCAGAGTTGTCTTAATTTGCATTTCTCTGATTAATAATGATTTGGAGCATATTTTCATATGTGGGCCTGCCTTCTACCAGGAAGATTGCTATCTTGCCCTCTCAAAAAAAAAAAAAAAAAAAAAAAAAAAGCCTCTCTTTGCAGAGAGAGGATGGAAGAGTGGCTTGATGAACAAATGAAAGAGGCAGTAATTCCATTGAAAAGGATAATGACTCAGCATCACTTGATCTTGATCACTTGAAGAGGAAGATTGATTCCCTTATCTAATGCCCACCTGTAAGAAGCAAGTGCGCCACATGTCCCGCAGTGGTGTGGATCCATTTTCCTAACAATAGGTCATCATCCTTAGTGGGAATCACTTGCAGTGCCTTTCCTTGTATTTTGGATACTTCATCTGCTCATGCGTTATGCTCACGTTCCACGGAATCCATCTTTACATGAGCATCTACCTGAAACACAGACACATTAGTATTCTGACACCAATCCCAAATTTGTAACCACAATTTCTTGCCCCAGACCTCCTTATCTCTTATCTTCCAGTCATGTTCTTTCCACATGGGCATCCAGACCACAAGCCCATTGGCCACTTCCCATGAGTCAGTAAACAAATGACACTGATTTCCCTTTTCACTCTGTATTGCTTGATAAGCAGCCATCAGCCCACTGGCTACTCTGGCCTTCTGTAACCTTTAGAACAGTATTTTTTACTGGATTATATGCTATTGCTTTCCAATATCTTTTGGAGCCTATGGACTTGGCTGAACTTGGGTTAAGGAATCATAATCTTGATTCCAAGATACTGGGGACTGCTCATATATTCTGGGTGTTTCCACACGTTCCTGCTGGTTTGGAAGTTCTAAAATCTTCTCATGCAGAGCAGACATTCCTTCCCACCCAGTTTTTACTCTATTTGGTAAATACCATTTCCATTTAATTATAGAAGATTCTTGAGCATGTCCAATTTTGTGGGAGTCAGATGTCCCCAAAATCCAGCTCATTATGGGTATAGCTGGCCTAAAAATTACTTCATGATTTAAAGTTAAATACTCAGTTTCCACCAATGCCCAAATGCTGCTAATAACTTTTGTTCAAAAGGAGTATAATTTTGTCCTGCAGGGGGCAATTTCGGGGACCAAAATCCTAGGGGAACATTCTTCCCCTGCTGTCTTTGCCATAAACTCCAATCTGCATATCCATTTAAAATAGATACCTGTAATTCTACAGGTCCCTCCTTTACAAGCCATAAATCTAAGGCAGCTGGATAGCAGCTTTAGCTTCTTCAAAGGCCTGTATCTTCTTGTCCTCCCATTCAAATTCATATTTCTTTCTAGTGACCTTGTACAAAGGCTGAAAGATCTGGCCTAAATGGGGAATATGATTCCTCCAAAATCCAAATAAGCCTATAAATTTTTGTGCTTCTTTCTTATCCGGGGAGGAGAAAAGTCAAATATTTTCAGTCTGGCCTTCAGTAATATTTCTCTGTGGCCTTTATTCCAAATTATCCTAAAAACTTTTCACTCTGGGCAGGTCCTTGTATTTTTTCAGGATTAATTTCCCATCCTTTCCCTTTCATATGTTCTATAAGCTGTGCCAGTCGTTGTTCAGCACTCTGGGCAGTTGTGGCTTGTATCATAATGTCATCAACATAATGGGTTATTTCACATCAGACCAATTAAGTTCATCCAAGTGCTCAGCCACTATCTGATGACAAATAGTGGGGCTATGTAAATAACTTGGGGAAGTCTGGTAAAGGTATATTATCTGCCCTGCCAGGTAAATGCAAATTAGTCCCACTGCTTAAGTTCTCTAAGAATAGTAAAAAGTGCATTAGCTAGATCTATTACTGCATACCAGGAACCGGGATATGACTGCACAGCTTCTATTAAAGTAATAGTATCTGGGACAGCTGCATATAAGGGAGGGGTGACTTTATTCAATTGTCTATAGTCCACTGTCATCCTCCAGGACCCGTTAGATTTTCTCACGGGCCAAACTGGATTATTCTAAGCAGTAGTCGTAGGAATTAACACCCCAGCTTGCACATATTCCTTTATAGTTTGAGTAATCTCTTCTGTCCCTCCTAGTATCCTATATTGCTTTTGACTAACAATCTTTGAGGGAACAGGAACAGACTGGAAGCACTGACAATTTTCCAAACACTACAGCTATTTGCAAAATCCTCATAGCAAATTGATATTGTCCATCAGGTAAATGTAAGGTCATTCCCTTTACTATATCAATCCCTATGATGTATTCAGGAATGGGCACGATTACAACCTTATATTCCCTTTTGGGGAAAGTTTCAATTTTCATATACAATGGCACTTGTCCTTACTTTGTGTCCTCCCAGCCCGAGATAGTTATTGGAATTCCATTTCTGAATTTAGTAGGGTTCCCATAAATTAGGGTGACCTCCGCCCTGTGTCCACTAATGCCTGAGTCTTGGTGGTTGAGCCACTTTTCCAGTATATTATGAAAGACATGTGGGGCCTATAATCAGTATGCAAGGTATGGACACACAGGGCTTGGTCTTTATCCTATTGTCCCTTAAGATAGTCTAAAAGAGGGGTACAGAGAGGTAGAAGTGGGCGGCACTGATGGGGTAACGTTCAGAGCAGATATCTAGCCTTTATTGCCTATTTTGTTATACAATTGATACATATCAGCAGTTGTGAACCCATCTATCTCTTCTCTTTTTACTCTTGCTTTCAGGAGAGTAAAGAACATTTCCTTGCGGGACATTCTATTATTGCTGTTGTTTCCCCAGGGCGATTCCCCTCCCAAATATTAGGATCCCCCCATCTCTGAATTCTCCGAGGTCTCCTAGCTGAGACAGCTTATCTATCACTGTCCCCAGCGACTCCCCTGAAGATGCCACCAGCAAGGTTAAGATAAGATGTTTGTAAGCTGGGGGGGGGGGGAGTTGCAGATTTCACAATAGGAGCTCTATGCATTTCCAACACACCAGTATCAGTATAAGTGTCAGCATCTCCCACAAGAACAGCAGTTTTCATCACTTCCTTCAATATCTGAATTCCATCCTTTAGGGTGTACTAAGGATGGTGAGCATTAGGTCACACGGAAGAATCAGGATATTGAGTCCTCAATCCTTGGGCAGCTAATTCTAATATGGAAGTGTTACTTCCCCAAGCACTTAACCCTAATTGGCTGTTATCCCTTATATCCTGCTGAACAAAGGGATTAGAAGTAAGACTGATGAATTTTAAGCAACTCTTAGGATCCAGCCAGACACCACCCGCTCCTCCATCAGCTAACCTTACCAGCCAGGAGATAGTGGACCCTCCTGACCTTTAAGAAAATCTGCTTAGTAAATCAGTTATCTCCCTTTGAGAAAAATCCTCAGTGCTTTCTGTTATTTTAGGTTGATTATTCCCTTCCTTTTCAGCTTTTCTACGTACTATAGGTCTTACTTCTTCTTCCACATCAGGTATATCTTCCTCAATCACTTCCTCCCATCACTCATCATCTTCATCCCAAATATCTCCATCCCATTTATCAGGGTCCCAATCAGATTTAGCCGAGGCAATCACGGCATGAACCTTCTTTTTATTCACTTTGCCCAGTGATTCCTGTACTTATATTGTGTTACTCTCACCGCAGCCTTTTCAGCGACATGCTGATAATTCCAGGCCTGATCTCCTAGAATGAAGTTCTGACACTGCAACATGGACATCCTGCCTTTTAGCTCTGCTAACTCCTTTTCCATTTGAATTTTCTCATGTTCTTTTTTTATCTAGCTCCTGACATACCTTGTGGTACGCCATTAACAAAGCCCAACCTCTTCTACTATACCACTCATCTCTTTCCCTTTCTCTATGGGAATGTTAGATAAACATTCAGCTAATTGGGGCCGCTTGCCATTTCTCACTCGGCTGCCCCAGGCTTCACAAGAGCCTGTATTTTGCGACCAGATCTTTGCTAAGGAAGAAAACAGGGTGTCTTCCCACCCCGGGACCTCAGCCAGGGCGAGGGTCTCATTAGTTTTCTTAAAGAGAGGCATTTATATATATAGTGGATCCTGTTCGTGATGCCAATTTTGATATGAGATTTTGGGAAAAGTTCAAATCTGCTCCTATAAATGATGCTCTCGGACTCAATCAAAGTGAAAGTAAAATTTAATTAAACAATACACAGAATAGAATGCTTACAATAACAACTCACACAGCAAATAATACATAAAATACAAAGAATAATGAGAATTATGATGAAAATAGCAGAGAGAGAGAGAATACATCACCAATCGGGGGAGCTCTGACTCTAATTTACTGGCAGCGACTGGGAAACCCTGGTATTTTCAGCCTTTTAGTCCGGAACGGGAAAATTCTAGGCAGATCATCATCTCCATAGGTGAGGTTTCAAAATGGAGAATGCTTTACCTGCTTTTTATAGGAATCAGGACAAAGAAGGCTTTGAGCCAAATAAAGACCTCATATAAGACAGGGATGTACCAACAAGGGCTCCAGATGGTTATAGTCAAGTGTTCCATTGACAAAGGGGCCAGTCCTTATCAACAGCAACTGTTCCAAGGAGTGGCGAGTTCCTGAATCACGTATTTGGAACTAAAAACACATGTGGTACGTTCCCAGCTTATAGGTTAAAAAATGGTCAAATTCTCATGAGAGAAGGAGCTAAAACACATGTTCTTATGGGTTAAGGAACGGTCAGGTTCTCACAGGGGGAGTCACGTCCTACCTTAATTAGGTTCACATGGTTTGCATGGGAATTAAGTTCATATGCGGAAAGTCAGTCTACTAGAGATTGGGTTCACATGGTTCGCATGAGATTAGGTTCACATGGGGAAAGTCACATCCTTACAATGATTTGAAATGACCTTACTAATAATATAGAGATTTCTTCTTCACTTAGTCCTGACAAGATGAGAGTCAAGATAAAAAGGCGGAGGGCAGGAGGCAGCAAGGCGAGGGGCAATACTCCAAAGGAGGGGGAATTATCCCAGCAAGGATTGAGATAAGGCACCTGGAGCTTTATGACTCAATGGTATTTCAGGGCCTCAATTCCCCAAGCCTAGTGGCAAGGAAAAAGAGTGAGGCGATAATAATTTTATCCAGGGCATAATAATTCGGGGAAACTGAGGCATAACAATGCTCAGGAAAGGAAAAACTCAAGCTCTGACCCACCAAGCTTTACTGATCCCAGGCCTGGCAGGTTTATAATCTAAGATTTGAATGTAAAACCAAAACACTCCCTTTCTCTTTGGTTTACAATTCCCCTAACTTTTCCCTCTCTCCCACAAGAGAAGTGACACAGCTGGCTCCTAGTAAAAGAATAGGATTTAGCCTCCACACACAGAGATTTTTCTGCCTGTGACCTGGGCAGAAGCACCTCCTCCCCAGAACTGAGAGGCTGAGGTTTTGTTCAGGGCCCAGCTCTCTGGGAGAGCTACCAAGAGCAGTCATTGCCTGCAAGCTCTGCCCCTCTAGCACTGATTAGGGAAAGTGGAATCTGTCCCAGACCCACTGCCACTGAGTGAGGCTGGACCCCAGAAGGCACAGAAGATCTTTCATTGATCAGGAGTTTGGGGACTGTCCTACCTCCTGCTGCTACCAGGATCTCCACTTGCCAATGTTACAACTGGCATTGCCTTAGATGGGGACTCTGTCCTGGGACCACAGACGAGGAGGCTGGAGGCTGGATCATCACAGGATCCCTACAGGATTCTTAATGTGGGAAGCATGACCAAAAAGTCAGGGGAATACATTTTGTGAAGAAATACACATACGTTATAAGGAAGATTATCCTTCCCTATGTGGGTGTTGTGTGTAAGATGTCAATCCCAGGGAATATAGGGGACATTCCACACACACACAGCCCTGGTGAATTTAATTTCTAGATATGGAATTTTGCTTCTAACAGTATCCTTTTGGGTTGTCCTTCCTGGTGGTGATGGGACTGATGGGATGTTTAACTGAAAACTGACACCAAAACAGTTTTGGCTGCATATTCACTCTCTCTTCCTATATCACATAACTCATTACATAATAGATAGACTGATTCTGGTTCCTTTCTTTCATAAATATCTTCCTCTTCCCTCCTTAGGGTATTGGAAAGATTTGGATAAAAACTCACAGTCTAACAATCAACTCCCAATCATTACATCCTACCCTCATTATAAATCTCAGATGAAAGTTTCAGGGTCAAGCACTGAGGTCTCAACCCTTACCTCTCTTAGAATCCTCAGAAGATAGATCTGAACTAAAAAACTCACTCTATATGACAGGTACCTGAAACTGAATCACCTAATACTTTACACTTCACTCTTTTTACATAATAAAATACAAACCTCTCATTCATTTAGGATAAACTCAAACTCATCTATGCTCTATTCTCTATCCATTCTTACCTCACCCTCATTCTATAATCAACCCCCTAACATAAATCCTGTCTTACTCTCTACCAAACCACAAATTATGTATTGTTTCTTGACTCCTACTCCGGACCCTTTTGTTCCCACCCCCTAAATGTACAACACAAATGGCTATATGAATCCTAAAGCATTCTCTAAATCTGAGCACCTCATCTCTCCTTTCCAGAGTGCTTCAGCTTCCCGTTGTCCCGTGCCTAAGTTTCCCTAACATTGCCTTTGTAACGGCCTTACTGTGCTTATCTAGCACTTTGTTTATGTAAGAAAGTTCTGTTACGAAATTTTTATAAAGAACATTCATTGAAAGGAATGGGATTTAGTGATATATTATACTTCCTGTAATCCCACTCCTGGACTGGGAGCATGAGGTGACAGGACAGAGTCTGGGAACATTCTGAGGAGAGGTTAAATCTCAGAGCTGAGCCGATCCCCTCTTCTTTCCAGTGACAAAGGCTGACCAGAAAGTCTCTGGTGGCAGTGAAGCCATGTGTGGGCCCTTGGTCCTGAAGGCAAAGGACGGGGCCTTGGGCTTTCATACCACCAGGAGATCCCTTGGGGCAGAGAATCCAGGCAGGGACCCCAGCAGGGACAGCAGGGAGGGTCCGGCCCTGCCCCCTACTCTCCTGGGAATTTCCCCAAGGCCTGATGGGAAACGCACTCCACTCACACCCACGAGCCTGAGAGCCAGTGAGGGCCTGGTCCTGGAGATTCAGAAAATAATGAGGCTCCTACTAGGGGTGACTGGTCTGTATCATGGCAGCCCCAGGGGCAGTGAGAGGATGCAGCGCTGGGCCTGGAATCCCAAGAATTGTGTTCCTAACTTCAAATCTAACCCTAGACACTTAATAGCCATGAGGCTCTGAACAAGTCACTGAATCCTGTTTCCATCAGTTTCCTTATTTGTGAGTGAGCTGGAGGAAGAAATGGCAAAACCCTCTGGTATCTCTGCCAGGAAACCTCCAGTGGGGTCACAGAGACTCAGACTTAGTGAAGAACAACGACAAGTTTCTGTCATTGCTACAGAGATCTAGAGCAAAGCTCCTCAACAGGCCCTTGGGCTCCCCACAAAGGAAACTTCAAAGATACCAAGGGACCTGAAATGTCAGCATTTCCCTGTTAGAATTTGCCCTTGTTTCCCCTAGGACTGTGCTGCCTCCCCTCTGCCTTGGCTGTGCAGACAGGGCTTGTGATCACAAGTTAGAAAGGAGGGACCCGGGAAACAGAAAGGGGAAGCCCTGGGAGGTGAGAGCCTGCCCAGAGAGCAGGGGCTGCTCTGCCCTGGGGACCCCGAGGAGGCACCTGCTGCTCTGAGCTTAGTCCCCCAGACACACTGGGGAGGTTTTTGTTCGGGCCTGAAGCACTGTGGGAGAGGGTACGTATTACCCTGCTGACAGTAATAATGTGCAGCATCCTCAGGCTCCAGGTGCTGATGGTGAGTCTGAAATCTGTCCCAGACCCACTGCCACTGAACCGGGCAGGGACCCCGGATGCCAGGCTGTCAGTCCAGTAGATGAGGAGCCTGGGGGCTTGGCCAGGTTTCTGCTGATACCAGTGCAAGTAGCTACCAAAACTCTGACTGGCCTTGCAGTGGATGGTGACTGTCTCTCCTGGAGATGCGGACAACGAGGCTGGAGACTGGGTCAGCACAATGGCTCCTCGGGAATCTAAAGAGAACCAAGAATTAGATCAAGGGAGAACTATGAGAATGTCCAATTTACAGAACAGGAATGAGACAATATTTCAGAGACCCCAGAAATCCCAAATGAGCGACAAGTAGTTATTGGGTGTCAACGTGAGACAGAAACCACCTTTTCCACAGACCGCACAAGGTTTACAATCAGGGCTTTGGTCACGTTTGCCAGCCCCCATCTGCCCGTCTTGTGCCCCAGCGTGTGCCCCCATTGTATCAAGGAGCCGTCACTTTTACATCCCTGAAAACCTGGGACCTTCCCACCCCTTCCCTGCCCTCCTGGGCCTTACCCTGAGCCCAGAGCACCAGGAGCCAGAGCAGCTGCCATGGGGAGCTCATCCTGGCCTTCAGAGAGACTGAGCAGAGAGCAGCCAGAGCCCTGAGGGGCAGGAAGGAGGGAGGAAGCTTTTATGTCCTGGGCAGGGCTCCCTGCGGCTCCCTTGGGCTCCAGATGCAAAAGAGCCCCAGGTGTGGGAGGAGCCTCCCCTCAGGGACCCCGGGAGCCCCAGGGAGTCCCCCTGGCTGAGCCTGGCTCTGGGGGAGGGGCCCCTCTGCTCTGTCCCCAGGGGGAGACTCAGGACCAAGGGCAAGGTCACGTCTAGTGCCTCAGGATGATGGTGCAGCCGGTTCTGGACAAATGAAGGCAGTTTCTCTCCCTCCCCCAGGACTAGATTCCCCTTAACCCTGAGGGAGCTCCCAGCCCTGGGGGAGGAGGCAGAGAGGGCCCGAGCTCCCAGCCTGGAGACCTGGGAGGTGCCTCCCTGATGCTGCTCCTGGACCTGCCCCACTGCCGCCCTCTGCTGGAGAAGGGGAGAACTCCCGGGGGCAGGGAGGGGTCTGGCTCAGACTGGACAGATCCTGGCCTGGGACCCCGGGAAAAGCCTGTGAGAGCCTGGCTCCTGGTCAATGGGCTTTGTCAGTCACCGGGGGATCCTGCCCTTGTCTGAGGCCTGTGGGGAAGAGCATTCGGTCTGTCCTTGTCCCCATTTCCCATCCTGACACGCCCTGGAGGCTCTGACAGTTTCTAGAAATGAGGCTCTGGGCAAAGAGGGCTCAGGGGGAGGCTCTGATGGGAGCGTAACTAGCTCAGAAACAGGGACCAGAAGCCTGGGCCGCCATTCCCTTCTACCCTGGGGAACTGCAACAGCCCCTGTCTGATCCCCTGCCTCCAGGCTCTCCTCTCGCCACTCAATCTATAGTGAACAAACACAGGAAAAAAACATTCGTGTCATACTCGGGTTAAAAAAACCATTTTTCTAATTAAAGATAAAAAGAATTTTTAATGTTTTGTTTAATTAAATTTGAAACTCTCACTCTCCTCTTCTCCTCCCCACCCCCCATGGAGAACACAAGTAATTTGATTTAGGTTATACATGAGCAATAATGCTAAACATGTTTCAATAATAATCATATTGTGAAAGGAAACATTGACAGAAAAAGGAAAAGAAAGTAAAATATTATGCTTTTATCTACGTTCAGAAATCTCAGCTAAAAAACAAAATGCTAAATGCTGGGGAAAGGAATGGAAAATAAGAAACAGTGTGTAGTATAGGTCTTCCTAATTTAAAGGGAAATGCAAAACATTATCTTTTCTATTATTATTATAATAAAGCTAGTATTTGTTGATTGTCTTAAAGTTTGCAGAGTACATTAAAATTTTATCTCCTTTTTTCATTATAATTTTGGTGGGAGCCATTAACTATTAACTAGTATCATTGATATCATTAATATATTCATGGGGATTCATAAAGGAATTATACCCATTTTATAGATAAATAAACTTAGACATAGAGTAAGTGACATGGTGAGGGCTTCACCTCTACTAAATGTCTGAAGCATTATTTAAACTCAGATCCTCCTGAATCCAGGTCCAGGCTCCATTCATTGCATCACCAATTATATGTCAATATGTCAATTAGTATTGATATCCGTTTCGCTAGATCTGGTTTGCTGTGATTAGCTCCCAATGACAAAGTTCCCCCCATGAAACTTAGCATCTTCCCTATAGCATCTAGTCCTAGAGAGCTGCCTTTAGCCCTCACATAGCAATGAATCATAGAAAAGTACATATTATTCATTTCACTTAAACTACATTTAAAATCCAGGGGCTCCATTACACCCTGGGAGGGTGGGGGAGGGGAGAGACTTTTCAGAAGCCCCATTAAGATAGAAAAGCCTCACATTCCCACTGTCTCACTCAGGGCTCAGAACCCCCTTTCTACTGGGCTTCAGGAGCCAAGGTGATCTCTCCCGTTTAGATCATCAGGTTATAAGGGCTCCCTTCTCAAGGTAAGAAACAACAGAAAACTGGGTGGGTTTGTCAAGAATCTAGTTTGAGGCTCAAGTTCCCACAATTTCCTCCATCCCGGAGGTGAAACAGCTCAGGCCCGGCACAAGCTGGCAGATCTCGGGGGGCACAGTCATGGGCTGCAGTAGATGCACTTCGAAGTCTGTGGGAAAGAGCAGTCGCGTCCCCTCGTTACAGCAAATATAAGGGAAAGCTGCTTCTTGGGGACCTCAGTGACTTCCACAAAGGGAAAGTAGCTCAGC
>NC_067399.1:36297143-36339643 GCF_016432865.1 Antechinus flavipes | reverse complement strand
TACACATCGACACTCACACTCACACACACACATACACATAGACACTCACACACACACACACACACATACACATAGACACTCACACTCACACACACACACACACACACCAGGACATGCATGACGGCCGCTTCATCTTTAGAATTCTCCAGAAGACAAGGAAAATACCTCTGGAGAGTGTAGGACGAGCCCAAGCTTTTTTTTTTTAATCTGACCTTGTTTCCTCTAAAACTGGAAAAAGGGTTTTCCTATATCGCTGCCCTTGGAAGGAGAAGGCACAAATGCAGGACGTCCCTTGTAGAGTGAATCACTTCTAGCGGATCAGAAACGGTTCCTCTACTCGATGTTTTCTCCCTAAATGCCCCAGATCACATGTCCAAGTACTAGCTAAGGACAGAAGCTTGTGAAGCTACAAATGTCAGGCTGGATGGGCTTCCATAAGGAAGTACGGCTGGAGCTGTAGCGGGCTGCGCCCAGCTAAGGCCTCTGTGAGCAAACAGCAAGGATTTCTCTGTCCTGCTGCCTCTGAGAAAGCGGCTGTTCCCCCCAAGCTGAAGCAACGGAACTGCCCTGGGAAAGTTTGGTTTGGAGAACTGGAACCCAGTGGGACCCTTCTATCACCCTACAGACAATAAGCATCTGCGGCATCCTCTGCCTTTAGGCTGCTGGTAGGGAGAGGGCTGAACCTCTTGAGTCGATGCACTGAGGTCAGGACAGCCGAGCACTTGAGGCTAACAACGGATTGGACAATACTCTATTATCATGTGCTTGGAAAATGGCCCCTCCCACTATCCTGTGCTGGCTCGATGACTGATGTATACAGAGGCTTGTAGGAGGGACCAGGGGGTGGAGTAAGACTAGCCAGAGTCACAGACAAGGGAGGAGGAGATTGCGGAGATTCTGCTTCCCTCTAATTCAATCCTACCTCTAAAGAGCAAGAATAAAGACTAAGGACTTTTGCTTATCCTGACTCGGGCTGATTCTGAGGTGTCCAGGGGGCTAACGCGGCCATCACACTGGTAGGGAGAGGAAAATCTGTCCCAGACCCACAGCCGCTCACGTGTGAGCCCAGACTTGGGGTTGATAACCCTAGAAATTTAAGCAACTGTACCTATTTGTAATGTTCTCTCTAAATAAAATAAAAAAAAAAAAAGAAAAAAAAAAAAAAAAATAAAAAAACAAAAATAAAAAAAAAAAAATCACAAAAAAAAAAAATCACAAAAAAAAAAAAAAAAAGAAAAAAAAAAAAACACCAAAAAAAAAAAACAAAAATCAAAAAAAAAAAACACAACAAAACAAAAAAAAATAAAAAAAACAAAAACCAAAAAAAAAAAACCAAAAAAAAAAAAAACAAACCAAAAAAAAAAAATCAAACAAAAAAAAACACACAAAAAAAACAAAATAAAAAAAAAAAACAATCAAAAAAAAAAAATCAACAAAAAAAAAATAAAAAACAAAAAAAAAAAAATCAAACAAAAAAAAAAAAACAATCAAAAAAAAAAAAAAAAACACAACAACAAAACACAACAACAAAAAAAAAAAATCACAAAAAAAAAAACCAAACAAAAAAAACACAAAAACAACAAAAAAAAAATCACAAAAAAAAAAACCAAAAAAAAAAAATAACAAAAAAAAACAAAACACAAAACAACAAAAAACAAAACAACAAAACACAACAACAAAACACAACAAAACAAAACAAAACAACACAAAAACAACAACAAAACACAACAACAAAAAAACAAACAAACAACAAAACAAAAAAAAATAAAAACAAAAAAATCAAAAAAAACAAAAATAAAAAAACAAAAAACAAAACAAAACACAAAAAACACAAAAAAAAAAAAAATCACAAAAAAAAAAAAATCACAAAAAAAAAAACAAAAAAACAAACAAAAAAAAATCAAAAAAAAAAAACCAAAAAAAAAAACAATCAAAAAAAAAAACAACAACAAAACAAACAAAAACAAAAAAAAATAAAAAAACAAAAACACAACAACAAAAAAAACAACAAACAACAAAAAACAAACAACAAACAAAAAACAAAAAAAAAATAAAAAAAAAACAACAAAAACAACACAAAAACAAAAAACAACAAAACAAAACAAAACACAAAACAAAACAACACAAAAAACAACAAAACAAAACAACACAAAACAAAAAAAAAAAAATCAAAAAAAACAAAAACAAACAAAAACAACACAAAAAACACAAAAACAAAACACAAAAAAAAAAACATCAAAAAAAAACAATCAAAAAAAACAACAAAACAAAACACAACAAAACAAAACAACAAAACACAAAACAAAAAAACACAAAACAAAACAAAAACACAACAAAAAAAACACAAAAAAAAAAAAACCAAAAAAAAAAAAACAAAATCAAAAAAAAAACACAAAAACAAAAACAAAAAAAACAAAATCAAAAAAAACAAACAACAAACAACAAAAAAACAAAAAAAAAACACAACAACAAAAAACAAACAAAACAAAAACACAAAAAACAAAAACAACAACACAAAAACAACAACAAAACAAAAAAACAAACACAAAACAAAACAACAAACAAACAAAACAAAAAAAAAAAAATAAAAACAAAAAAAAATCAAAAAAAACAAAACACAAAAACAAAAAAAAATAAAAAACAAAAAATCAAAAAAAACAACAACACAAAAACAACAACACAAAAAAAAACAATCAAAAAAAAAAAACCAAAAAAAAAAACACCAAAAAAAAAAAAAAAAAAAACAACACAAAAACAAAAAACAAACAAAAAAAAAATCAAAAAAAACAAAATCAAAAAAAACAAAAAATCAAAAAAAAACAATAAAAAAAAAAAAAAATCAACAAAAAAAAAATCAAAAAAACAAAAAAAAAATCAAAAAAAAACAAATAAAAAAAACAAAACAAACAAAAACAAAAACAACACAACAAAAACAACACAACAAAAAAAACACAACAAACAAAAAAAAAATAAAAACAAAAAAAAAATCAAAAAAAAACAAACAAAAAAACACAAACAAACAAACAAAAACACAACAAAACAAAAAACAAAACAAAACAACAAACACAAAAAAACAAACAAAACAACACAAAAACAAAAAAAACCAAAAAAAAACAAACACAAACAAAACAACACAAAACAAACAACAACAAAAACAACAAAACACAACAAAAACAAAC
Organism: Antechinus flavipes; assembly: GCF_016432865.1. NCBI lineage: Eukaryota > Metazoa > Chordata > Mammalia > Dasyuromorphia > Dasyuridae > Antechinus > Antechinus flavipes. Next base: position 36,336,464 of record NC_067399.1, on the reverse strand, counting down.
AAAAAAAATAAAAAAAAAAAACACACAAAAAAAAACACAAAAAAACAAAAACACAACAAAAACAAACAAAAACAACAACAAAAACAACAAAAACAACACAAAACAAAAAAAAACAAAACAACAAACACAAAAAAAAACACAAAAACAAACAAAAACAAAACAAACAAACAACAACAAAACAAAAACAACACAAAAAACACAAAAACAAAACAACACAAAAACAAAAATCAAAAAAAAAAAATCAAAAAAAAACAACAAACACAAAACAAAAAAAATCAAACAAAAAAAAAATCAACAAAAAAAAAATCACAAAAAAAAAAAACAATCAAAAAAAAACAACACAAAACAAAAAAAATAAAAAAAAAACAAACAAAAACAACAACACAAAAAAAAAAACATCAAAAAAAAAAAACATCAAAAAAAAACAACACAACAAAAACAACACAAAAAAAAACAAAAATCAAAAAAACAAAAATCAAAAAACAAAAAACAAAAATCAAAAAACAAAAACAAACAAAACAACAAAAACAACAACACAAAAAAACAACAAACAACAAACAAAAAAAAAATCAAACAAAAAAAATCAAAAACAAAAAACAACAAACAAACAACAAACAACAAACAACAAACAAACAACAAACAAACAACAAAAAAAAACAAAATCAAAAAAAAACAAACCAAAAAAAAAACAACAAAAACAAACAACAAAAAAACACAAACAAACAAACAACAAAAAAAAACAAAAATCAAAAAAAAACAAAAATCAAAAAAAAAAAATCACAAAAAAAAAAAATCAAACAAAAAAACACAAAACAAACAAAAAAACACAACAAAAAACAAAAACAACAACACAAAAAAAAAAAATAAAAACAAAAAAAAACAAAACAAACAAACAAAAAAAAAATAAAAAAACAAAAATCAAAAACAAAAAAAATAAAAACAAAAAAAAACAACACAAACAAAAAAAACACAAAAACAAAACAACAAACACAAAAAACACAAAACAAACAACAAAAAAAAAACACAAAACAAACAAAAAACAAAAAACCAAAAAAAAAAACAAAACAAACAAACAACAACAAAAAACAAAACAACACAAAACAAACAACAAACAAACAAAAACACAAAAAAAAACAAAATCAAAAAAAAACAACACAAAAAAACAACAAAAAACACAAAAAAACAACAAACACAAAAACAAAAAACAAACAACAACAAAAAAAAAAAATTGTGGGGACGCTTTGTCCTGGGGATGCAGACAGGGAGACTGCATCATCCCATGCCCTGCACAGGATTCTCGATGTGGGAAACATGACCAAAAAGTCAGGGAAATAAAATTTGTGAAGAACTGCACACAGTACAGAGAATGTCAGGCAAGATCACCCTTCCCTGAGAGTGGGTACTGTGTGGGAGGTGTCAACCCCAGTAAATATAGGGGAAAATCATACATAAACACCATCTTTCTTGAATGTACTTCTAGGTAAGGAAGCTTCTTGGTTCTGCTCAGCAGTATCTGCCTTTAGGCTGTCTAGTTCTAGGAGATGGGATTCTGGGACCAGGAAGCTGATGTTCAGCTGATGAAAACCAGCTTGGCTGCAAGAGCCTCAGCCCCCGATGCTCCTTTCAGCCTCTTATTGGGATGGGAACATTGGAGTTCTAATTCCTGCTTCCTGACTCTTGCTTCCTCCTTCAGTCTTGCTCATTCCTTCTTCCTTAGGAGGCAATTTAGAAGAGACCTCCATTTTTTTGGAACAATACTTACCAGTAGTTCTCCCACCCTAACTTCAGAAAATATCTATGTTTCCAATGGTAGACAGGTTCAAGCCCTAAGGGTCTCTGGTCATTTCACTGGAACACAGATCTGACCTTAGAACTCTCTTAAACAGTGACTGACACAAGGAAAGTGATTAATCAATGTTTACTGACAGACTGACTGGTGAAATTAATGGTTTCTCTTTACCTTTAAGGATAAATACAAACCACTCTATCATTTAAAGCCTTTACCATCTAGCTCCTCATTTCTATCCAGATTAATTGCACAATGCAGCCTGTATTCTATAATCCAAAATAAGTAGCTGTCTTACTCTCTACCACAGATGCCATTTCATCTCCTGACTCCGGACCTTTACCCGGTTTGGGCCCATTCCTGAAATGTACAACACAAATGGCTGTATGAATCCCCAGCATTCTCTAAATCTGAGCTCCAGCATCTGCTTTTAGAGGAGAGCTGCTTCCCTGACTGTCCGTGTCCCAGTTTCCCTAAAAACTAAAATTGCCTTTGTACGGACATTACTGCGCTTATTCTAGCACTTTTGTTTCATGTAAGAAAGTTCTGACATATTAGAACATTCATTGAAAGGAACTGGATTTAGTGCTTATTTATACTTCCTGTAATCCCACTCCTGGGACTGGGAGCATGAGGTTACAGGAAAGAGTCTGGGAACGTTCTGAGGAGAGGTTACATCTCAGAGCTGAGCCGATCCCCTCTTCTTTCCAGTGACAAAGGCTGACCAGAAAGTCTCTGGGTGGCAGTGAAGCCATGTGGGGGCCCTTGGTCCTGAAGGCAAAGGACGGGGCCTTGGGCTTTCATACCACCAGGAGATCCCTTGGGGCAGAGAATCCAGGCAGGGACCCCAGCAGGGACAGCAGTGAGGGTCCCGGGCCTGCCCCCTACTCTCCTGGGAATTCGCCCAAGGCCTGATGGGAAATACACTCCACTCACACCCACGAGCCTGAGAGCCAGTGAGGGCCTGGTCCTGGAGATTCAGAAAATAATGAGGCTCCTACTAGGGGTGACTGGTCTGTATCATGGCAGTCCCAGGGACAGTGAGAGGATGCAGCGCTGGGCCTGGAATCCCCAAGAATTGTGTTCCTAACTTCAACTCTAACCCTAGACACTTAGTAGCCATGAGGCCCTGAACAAGTCACTGAATCCTGTTTCCATCAGTTTCCTTATTTGTGAGTGAGCTGGAGGAAGAAAAGGCAAAACCCTCTGGTATCCCTGCTAGAAAACCTCCAGTGGGGTCACAGAGACTCAGACTTAGTGAAGAACAACAACAAGTTTCTGTCATTGCTACAGAGATCTAGAGCAAAGCTCCTCAACAGGACCCTGGGCTCCCCACAAAGGAAACTTCAAAGATACTAAGGGACCTGAAATGTCAGCATTTCCCTTAGGGACTTTCTCTCGGTTTCCCAGGGGCTGTGCTGCCTCCCCTCGGCCTTGGCTGTGCAGACAGGGCTTGTGATCACAAGTTAGAAAGGAGGGGACCCGGGGGACCAGAAAGGGGAAGCCCTGGGAGGTGTGAGCCTGCCCAGAGAGCAGGGGCTGCTCTGCCCTGGGGACCCCGAGGAGGCACCTGCTGCTCTGAGCTGAGTCCCCTGGACGCACTGGGGAGGTTTTTGTTCGGGCCTGAAGCACTGTGGGAGAGGAGTATACCTTGACTGCTGACAGTAATAATGTGCAGCATCCTCAGGCTCCAGGCTGCTGATGGTGAGAGTGAAATCTGTCCCAGACCCACGGCCACTGAACCGGGCAGGGACCCCGGATGCCAGGTTGTTAGCACCATAGATGAGGAGCCTGGGGGCCTGTCCAGGTTTCTGCTGGTACCAGTTCAAGAAGTTAATCCCAGAAGTAGTAACACTCTGACTGGCCTTGCAGCTGATGGTGACTGTCTCTCCTGGAGATGCGGACAAGGAAGCTGGAGACTGAGTCAGCACAATGGCTCCCTGGGAATCTGGGGAAGCAACAGAATTAGAGGAAGACAGAACTGGGAATGTCCGAGTAAAAGAACACGAATGAGAAAAGTTTGTGGAGACCCTAGAAATCCCAAATGACCGACAAGTGGTTGTATTGGGCGCCAACATGAGACAGAAACCACCTTTTCCACAGACCGCACAAGGTTTACAATCAGGGCTTTGGTCACGTTTGCCAGCCCCCATCTGCCCGTCTTGTGCCCCAGCCTGTGCCCCCATTGTACCAAGGAGCCGTCGCTTTTACATCCCTGAAAACCTGGGACCTTCCCACCCCTTCCCTGCCCTCCTGGGCCTTACCCTGAGCCCAGAGCACCAGGAGCCAGAGCAGCTGCCATGGGGAGCTCATCCTGGCCTTCAGAGACTGAGCAGAGAGCAGCCAGAGCCCTGAGGGGCAGGAAGGAGGGAGGAAGCTTTTATGTCCTGGGCAGGGCTCCCTGCGGCTCCCTTGGGCTCCAGATGCAAAAGAGCCCCAGGTGTGGGAGGAGCCTCCCCTCAGGGACCCCGGGAGCCCCAGGGAGTCCCCCTGGCTGAGCCTGGCTCTGGGGGAGGGGCCCCCTCTGCTCTGTCCCCAGGGGGAGACTCAGGACCAAGGGCAAGGTCATGTCTAGTGCCTCAGGATGATGGTGCAGCCGGTTCTGGACAAATGAAGGCAGTTTCTCTCTCTCCCCCAGGACTAGATTCCTCTTAACCCTGAGGGAGCTCCCAGCCCTGGGGAGGAGGCAGAGAGGGCCCGAGCTCCCAGCCTGGAGACCTGGGAGGTGCCTCCCTGATGCTGCTCCTGGGCCTGCCCCACTGCCGCCCTCTGCTGGAGAAGGGGAGAACTCCCGGGGGCAGGGAGGGGGTCTGGCTCAGACTGGACACATCCTGGCCTGGGACCCTGGGAGCCTCATTCCCAGGGGAGGGGGTTTTCTCCGTCACTAGGTGACATCCCTGTGATCCTGCACATTGTGGAACAAGACGATGTCTCCTCCTGTCCCCCTTTTCCCCCTTTTCCAGACGCGCCCGGGGAGTGAGGACCCTCACTAGAATCCATCCCCTTCCCTGCCTGTGACTCTTTCTGGAAACCGGGACCTGGGTGAATCTCTGGCCACATCCGGGGCTTCGGAGGAGGGGATTCCCGGCTCAGAGACAAGGAAATGCTCCCTGCCGGCCGATAATCTCTCCTCTCCTGGGGCTGGGAGAGCCCCTGTCTGATCCTCCAGGCCCCAGTCTCTCCTCTCTCAGTCAATCCAAAGCAAGTGGATCCGTGAGAAATGATGACTAAGGTAAGTGTGAAGCAGAATGCTTGTCCTGGGGATACAAACGAGAAGCAGAAGCCATCAACCCCCTCAGGGGCTCTCATTCTAAGGGAGATTGTCATAGATAATAAAGCTGGTGAGAAGGGGGAGGAGGGAAGGGGGATGTCACTATCAGGGACTGAACGGCTCCAAGGTCTCATTGGATCATTGTAATTGTACTGGGAGGTAGGTGCCATTAGGGATAGAACTGATGGGAGCATTATCCCCATTTCACAGGTGAGGAGACTGAGGCAGTCAGAGCCAAAGTGACAGGGTCAGGATCGCACATCTCTTAGATTCTGAGTCAGAATTTGACCTCGGGTTTCCTGAATCCAGGCTCAGGCTCCTTCTTTGCATCCTCGAGGACATAGTGTTATGCCACAGTTCTCTTGAACTGTCCTGACTCAGTTTCCCTGTATGAGTTTCCCTTGTCTCAGTTTCCTTAACTGTTCTGTGTCAATCCCCTAAGCTGTAAATCCCACTCTGGCCCATTAAGACTGAGGACCATCTGTTTTAAGGTTATAAATTGTTAGCAAGATAAACAAGAGAGTAGACCTCCCAACTCTTTTCTGTCCTCAAGAATTTACACTATCCCTCTAAAATATTCCAAGATACCCCATGATATCTTTACTTCTGTGTATTCAGACACCCTGTCTCTGGGTTCTCCCCCATCCTGACAGCTTCTTACCCGTCCTTTGTTTCTAGAAGGTATTTAAGAAGTTGGGGTTCCCCCATTCATTGCTGGAGGCTGGATTCTTTGAGATGATAGTCTCCTCCAGCCCTGGGACCAACATGGATTCCTTGGTCCCAGTATATCTCTATCTCTGTCTGACTGGAAAATCTGAGACTAGAGTCCTGTCCAGTCAATTATACTCTCCCATTAATGAAATATTAAAAACTCTCTAATCTCTCTCCTGCCTCAGTTTCTCCAGCATTACAATGTCATAAAGGGGTAAAAAAAGATGCTGATTTCTCCCGATGAGATCAGGTAAGAGGAGCTCCCAGGGACAATCCCCGCCCATGCAATGGGGCACCTTCTCTCAGGTTGATTTTCCCGAGAAGTTTTCTTCACACTCAGGGGTCAAACAGGGGATCAGGAGCTCGGACATCGTTGGGCCGAAATCAGGCCTGACCCGGGTTCCTTGAGTCTCAGGTCACCTCTGCCTGCTCTCCACGGGGCCTCATATAGTTATGTGTGTGTGTACATGGACACGTGTGTATGGGTTACATGTATGTATGTGTCATTGCATGTGCTGCTCTCGCTGTTTCCCACCCCTGTGCCCTCTCTCTGTACCTTCTGTGCCATCTGTGCCTCTGTCTGCCTCTGCTGGGAGAGGAAACGGGCACAGAGAGAGACTGAATGTTCCCCTGACTCAGAGCCCCCGATTCCCAGCCCTTCTTATCCATCAGTGTGGGGGAAGCTGGGAAAGAAGGAGACACCGGGCATCTTCTTGTATCCCCTGATCTTCATCACAGACGCCGACCTGCACATCAGTCACTTTCTTACTGCCTTGGAAGGAACTAAGGGGCCAGGTCTCACCCTCCTCTGTTGGGATGGAACTTTTTGAATGATCTACAAGTTACCTAGAAAAGCGGAACTCACCCTGACCCCATCGCTGCTCTTCAGCCCCTCCGCTTGTTCCTACCTTGAAAAAGTTAAAATAAATTCCTTCTCAGTCTCTTTGTCCGGGTTTTGCCTCATTAATCAGCGGGAAACCCCAAGTATTCTCCTTCCAAAAGGGAGATGAGGGAGGAGGGAGACTCCCTGAGCCTCTTTTCGGGAACCGGGCCTGAGCCCACCAGGGAGAGTTGGAGAAAGACTGTCAGCCTTGGGGGCCGGCCTGGCTAAGGGGCAGTTCTGCTGCTTTGTAGCTGGGTGATTGTGATCACGTGACTGAACCTCTCTAATCATAGGAAATAAAGAAATTTCAGAATCAGAAGGACTTGAAGAATGTGCAGAATCTCAGCCTCTTTCCAATATATTACAGAACCCACAGCATTTATTTCTTGATAAGAAGAACAAAAGCACCAGAAAAACTTTGTTCCTGAGGGACCAGATCAGCCTTCCCTCTTCCACAGGTCCCAGAGGGATATTCACTAATTCTGATCCCATCACCCTCTTGCACAAACATCCCCCAGATTTATTTTTGTGTCTGGGATAAAACACACAATCCTCCCCCGACCCTGATTCTTCTCCACAAGGCGGCTCCCTCAGCACTCCCCGGGCTCAGGCCACTTTCCCCAGCTCCGGGGCCTCTCTGCTCCAGCAAAGCCAGCCTGCTCAAGGCCCCTAGTAAGTCAGTTCTGAGGCAGCGATTTGGATTCCTTTCACTAAAGACATCCTCAACACGAAATTTTGCCCAGTGTTCATTCGCAATGAGAATTGATAAAGAGAACTGAAAGAGGAATAGCAGTCACAGACGCTCTTTTGTATTCTCCCAGGGTAACAGTAATAAAACATCAGAGCATGAAGCAATTGACAGAAACAGGATTTGCACATTTTATCTCAGCTCTGCAGAGAGCCTACAATTCCCTCAGAGTCTATAGAGAAAAGCCTGACTGGGGGCTGGGCCGGCCCTCCGGCTTGGTGGCCACCTTCTCCAGGTGCGGGAGCTCCAGGCTCCCCTGCTCCCAGTCAGCACGGCCTGAGGGAGCAGCGTCCCTGGCTTCTCCAATGTCAAGCCTGACCCCACGATTGAGAAATCCATCTGAGGATCACATTTCAATCTTTGCTCAGAAAAGAAAAAACTCAAACTCAGACCACCTGGTTTTATTGATCCCATGTCTGGGTAGTTTTTAATCTAAGATTTGGACGTAAGATCAAAAATACTCCCCTTCTTTTGGATTTATTTTCCATCTCTCCCACAAGTAAAGTGATCCACTTGACTCCTACTGGATGAATAGGATTTAGTCTCCCCTTTGTCTGTAGTCTGGGGGGAAGCCCTTCCTCAGAACTCAGGGGCTGAGCAGCCTGAGGGTTTTGTCCGGGGCTGCAGCTCTCTGGGAGAGAGACATCATCGTGTTACCAAGAGGAGTCATTGCCTGCAAACTCGGCCTCTCTAGTACTGATGAGGAAAGGGAAATCCGTCCCAGACCCCCTGCCACTGAGTGGGGCTGGGACCCCAGAAAGCACAGAAGACAATTCATTGCTCAGGAGTTTGGGAGACTGTCCTAGCTCCTGCTGCTCCCACATTCTAATACTGGAACCGGCATTGACACTGATGGGGACTCTGGGTCCTGGGGATACAGACGGGGAGACTGGATCATCACATGACCCGAATAGGATTCTTGATGTGGGCAACTTGATCAAAAAGTCAATGGAATAAATTTTGTGAAGAACTGCACACAGTACAGAGAATGTCAGGTAAGATCACCCTTCTCTGAGAGTGGGTACTGTGTGGGAGATGTCAACCCCAGGAAATATAGGGGAAAATCATACATAAACACCATCTTTCTTGAATGTACTTCTAGGTAAGGAAGCTTCTTGGTTCTGCTCAGCAGTATCTGCCTTTAGGCTGTCTAGTTCTAGGAGATGGGATTCTGGGACCAGGAAGCGGATGTTCAGCTGATGAAAACCAGCTTGGCTGCAAGAGCCTCAGCCCCAGCTGCTCATTTCAGCTGCTCATATTCTCTTATTGGGATGGGAACATTGGAGTTCTAATTCCTGCTTCCTGACTCTTGCTTCCTCCTTCAGTCTTGCTCATTCCTTCTTCCTTAGGAGGAAATTTAGAAGAGACCTCCATTTTTTTGGAACAATACTTAACAGCAGTTCTCCCACCCTAACTTCAGAAAATATCTATGTTTCCAATGATAGACAGGTTCAAGCCCTAAGGGTCTCTGGTCATTTCACTGGAACACAGATCTGACCTTAGAACTCTCTTAAACAGTGACTGACATATGGAAAGTGATTAATCAATGTTTACTGACAGACTGACTGAGGAAATTAATGGTTTCTCTTTACCTTTAAGGATAAATACAAACCACTCTATCATTTAAAGCCTTTACCATCTAGCTCCTCATTTCTATCCAGATTAATTGCACAATGCAGCCTGCATTCTATAATCCAAAATAAGTAGCTGTCTTACTCTACCACAAATGCTATTTCATCTCCTGACCCATTGTCAGGATATAGGTATCTATAGGATACTATAGATATAGTATATATACATATATATATATAGATAGATAGATAGATAGATAGATAGATAGATAGATAGATAGATAGATAGATAGATAGATAGATAGATAGATAGATAGATAGATAGATAGATAGATAGATAGATAGATAGATAGATAGATAGATAGATAGATAGATAGATAGATAGATAGATAGATAGATAGATAGATAGATAGATAGATAGATAGATAGATAGATAGATAGATAGATAGATAGATAGATAGATAGATAGATAGATAGATAGATAGATAGATAGATAGATAGATAGATAGATAGATAGATAGATAGATAGATAGATAGATAGATAGATAGATAGATAGATAGATAGATAGATAGATAGATAGATAGATAGATAGATAGATAGATAGATAGATAGATAGATAGATAGATAGATAGATAGATAGATAGATAGATAGATAGATAGATAGATAGATAGATAGATAGATAGATAGATAGATAGATAGATAGATAGATAGATAGATAGATAGATAGATAGATAGATAGATAGATAGATAGATAGATAGATAGATAGATAGATAGATAGATAGATAGATAGATAGATAGATAGATAGATAGATAGATAGATAGATAGATAGATAGATAGATAGATAGATAGATAGATAGATAGATAGATAGATAGATAGATAGATAGATAGATAGATAGATAGATAGATAGATAGATAGATAGATAGATAGATAGATAGATAGATAGATAGATAGATAGATAGATAGATAGATAGATAGATAGATAGATAGATAGATAGATAGATAGATAGATAGATAGATAGATAGATAGATAGATAGATAGATAGATAGATAGATAGATAGATAGATAGATAGATAGATAGATAGATAGATAGATAGATAGATAGATAGATAGATAGATAGATAGATAGATAGATAGATAGATAGATAGATAGATAGATAGATAGATAGATAGATAGATAGATAGATAGATAGATAGATAGATAGATAGATAGATAGATAGATAGATAGATAGATAGATAGATAGATAGATAGATAGATAGATAGATAGATAGATAGATAGATAGATAGATAGATAGATAGATAGATAGATAGATAGATAGATAGATAGATAGATAGATAGATAGATAGATAGATAGATAGATAGATAGATAGATAGATAGATAGATAGATAGATAGATAGATAGATAGATAGATAGATAGATAGATAGATAGATAGATAGATAGATAGATAGATAGATAGATAGATAGATAGATAGATAGATAGATAGATAGATAGATAGATAGATAGATAGATAGATAGATAGATAGATAGATAGATAGATAGATAGATAGATAGATAGATAGATAGATAGATAGATAGATAGATAGATAGATAGATAGATAGATAGATAGATAGATAGATAGATAGATAGATAGATAGATAGATAGATAGATAGATAGATAGATAGATAGATAGATAGATAGATAGATAGATAGATAGATAGATAGATAGATAGATAGATAGATAGATAGATAGATAGATAGATAGATAGATAGATAGATAGATAGATAGATAGATAGATAGATAGATAGATAGATAGATAGATAGATAGATAGATAGATAGATAGATAGATAGATAGATAGATAGATAGATAGATAGATAGATAGATAGATAGATAGATAGATAGATAGATAGATAGATAGATAGATAGATAGATAGATAGATAGATAGATAGATAGATAGATAGATAGATAGATAGATAGATAGATAGATAGATAGATAGATAGATAGATAGATAGATAGATAGATAGATAGATAGATAGATAGATAGATAGATAGATAGATAGATAGATAGATAGATAGATAGATAGATAGATAGATAGATAGATAGATAGATAGATAGATAGATAGATAGATAGATAGATAGATAGATAGATAGATAGATAGATAGATAGATAGATAGATAGATAGATAGATAGATAGATAGATAGATAGATAGATAGATAGATAGATAGATAGATAGATAGATAGATAGATAGATAGATAGATAGATAGATAGATAGATAGATAGATAGATAGATAGATAGATAGATAGATAGATAGATAGATAGATAGATAGATAGATAGATAGATAGATAGATAGATAGATAGATAGATAGATAGATAGATAGATAGATAGATAGATAGATAGATAGATAGATAGATAGATAGATAGATAGATAGATAGATAGATAGATAGATAGATAGATAGATAGATAGATAGATAGATAGATAGATAGATAGATAGATAGATAGATAGATAGATAGATAGATAGATAGATAGATAGATAGATAGATAGATAGATAGATAGATAGATAGATAGATAGATAGATAGATAGATAGATAGATAGATAGATAGATAGATAGATAGATAGATAGATAGATAGATAGATAGATAGATAGATAGATAGATAGATAGATAGATAGATAGATAGATAGATAGATAGATAGATAGATAGATAGATAGATAGATAGATAGATAGATAGATAGATAGATAGATAGATAGATAGATAGATAGATAGATAGATAGATAGATAGATAGATAGATAGATAGATAGATAGATAGATAGATAGATAGATAGATAGATAGATAGATAGATAGATAGATAGATAGATAGATAGATAGATAGATAGATAGATAGATAGATAGATAGATAGATAGATAGATAGATAGATAGATAGATAGATAGATAGATAGATAGATAGATAGATAGATAGATAGATAGATAGATAGATAGATAGATAGCTGTTTTCTGTTTCAAGTTCACCAATCCTATTTTTCAAGGATTTTATTTCTTTATCCACTCTCTCTTTAAATGACTTCTCCAGACTCTCTTGCCAAGCCTCCCTCTCCTTTTCCCATTTTTCTTCTAGCTCCCTTGTGAGAGCCTTTTTAATTTCCTCCATGAGGTTCATCTGTGCTGAGGAACAGACTATCTCCTCCTTTGGGGATTCACCTGGGGACTGTCTGTTTTTAGTCTCCTCAGGATTTGGAGTCTGCTCTCTATCTGTATAGAAGCTATCAAGGGTTAAAGTCCTCTTCAATTTTTTGCTCATTCTGTCTAATAATTAAAGACAAACTAGCAAGAAGAGAAAAAGAAATCACCCCTAATTTGGAGTCTGCTTTTTTGGGGGGAGGGTCTGGGTGGTATTACCAACCTTCCTCTCCAGACTGTGGGGGACAGCAGTGAGGCACTAGCCCGACTGTGCTGCGCCTGTGCTCTGAGATCCGAGCGCGCTGAGACACTGTGGGGGAGGGGTGGCCAGGTCCTGAGAGACTCCAGCTGTTTGGGGTTGTATTCTTCACCCCCGGTGTTTTTAGCTTCTCTGCTGGGCTGCTGACTTGCTGCCGGAGCAAAGTATCCAATCCTGTAGCGAAGCTCTCCCCGCAGAGACGGCTGCGATCACTACCCACCCCCTCCCCCCCACCCCCCCACCCCCCTCCCCCCCCCCCCCTCCCCCCCCCCCCCTCCCCCCACCCCCCTCCCCCCCACCCCACCCCCCCCACCCCCGCCCCCCCACCCCCCTCCCCCCACCCCCCCCACCCCCCCCCTCCCCCCCCCACCCCACCCCCCCCCTCCCCCACCCCCCCCCTCCCCCCACCCCCCTCCCCCCACCCCCCCACCCCCACCCCCCCCGCCCCCCCCACCCCCGCCCCCCCCCCCCCTCCCACCCCCCCCCCACCTCCCCCCCCCCACCACCCCCCCCCCACCTCCCCCCCCCCACCTCCCCCCCCCCACCTCCCCCCCCCCCCACGCCCCCCCCCCCCACCACCCCCCCCCTCCCACCCCCCCCCCACCCCGCCCCCCCCACCCCACCCCCCCCACCCCGCCCCCCCCACCCCCCCCACCCCTCCCCCCCCCCCCAACCCCCCCCCCCCCCGCACCCCCCCCCCCGCCCCACCCCCCCCCCACCACCCCCCCCCCACCACCCCCCCCCTCCCCCCACCCCCCTCCCCCCACCCCCCTCCCCCCCCCCACCTCCCCCCCCCCCCACACCCCCCCCCCCACACCCCCCCCCCCACACCCCCCCCCCCACACCCCCCCCCCCCTCCCACCCCCCCCCCACCCCGCCCCCCCCCCACCCCACCCCCCCCCTCCCACCCCCCCCCCACCCCACCCCCCCCACCCCTCCCCCCCCCACCCCACCCCCCCCCCACCCCACCCCCCCCCCACCCCACCCCCCCCCTCCCCCCACCCCCCCGCCCCACCCCCCCCACCCCGCCCCCCCCACCCCACCCCCCCCCCACCCCACCCCCCCCCCCACGCCCCCCCCCCCCACCCGCCCCCCCCCACCCGCCCCCCCCCCACCCCCCACCCCCCCCGCCCCACCCCCCCCCTCCCACCCCCCCCCCACCTCCCCCCCCCCCCACGCCCCCCCCCCCCCCGACCCCCCCCCCCCGCACCCCCCCCCCCGCCCCACCCCCCCACCCCCACCCCCCCCCCACCCGCCCCCCCCCCACCTCCCCCCCCCCCCACACCCCCCCCCCCACGCCCCCCCCCCCCACCACCCCCCCCCCACCCCACCCCCCCCCGCCCACCCCCCCCCTCCCACCCCCCCCCCCCACCACCCCCCCCCCCACGCCCCCCCCCCCCACGCCCCCCCCCCCCCGCCACCCCCCCCCCCCACGCCCCCCCCCCCCACACCCCCCCCCCCGCCACCCCCCCCCCACCCCCCTCCCCCCACCCCCCACCCCCCGCCCCCCCACCCCCCCACCCCCACCCCCCCGCCCCCCCCCACCCCACCCCCCCCCCACCACCCCCCCCCCCACGATTCATGGGGATTCATATAGGAATTATATCCATTTTATAGATAAAGAAACTGAGACAGTCAAAGAAAATGACACAGTGAGGCCTTCACAGCTGGTAAATGTCTGAGGCCTTGTTTAAACTCAGACCCTCCTGAACCCAGGTCCAGGCTCCATTCATGCATCACCAATTATATGTCAATATGTCAATTAATGTTTATATCCATTTCCCTAGATCTGGTTTTCTGTGATTAGCTCCCAAACTTCCAGATACAAAGGGAAGGACAAAAGAAAGATCATTAAATATTGCTGCTTTGTTTGTAGCAGCCAAAATACTGGTGGAGGAACAATAGAGTTGGTTCCTCCGAGGATTGGGTATGTCAACAATTGAATTTGTGTGTGAATGATAAAGACCTTTTAACCCAGAGGAATCCACCTATGCTCATCTCTGGCTTGATGGGTCTGCTAAAATCTTTTTGAACCAGCCCCAGAAACCCGAGTCAGAGAAAACAAAAAAAAAACCAAAAACAAAAAAAAAAAATAAAAAAAAAAAAAAATCAAAAAAAAAACAACCAAAAAAAAAACAACAACAACAAAAACAAACAACACAAAAAAAAAAAACCAAAAAAAAAAACAACCAAAAAAAAAAACATCAAAAAAAAAAAACCAAAAAAAAAAAACCAAACAAAAAAAACCAAAAAACAAAAAACAAAAAAACCAAAAACAAAAAAATCAAAAAAAAAACACAACAAAACAAAAAAAAAAATCAAAAAAAAAAACATCAAAAAAAAAAAACCAAAAAAAAAAAAACAAAAACAAACACAAAAAAAACAAAAAAAAAAATCAAAAAAAACAACCAAAAAAAAAACACAACAAAAAAAACAAAAAAATCAAAAAAAAAAAACCAAAAAAAAAAAACCAAAAAAAAAAACATCAAAAAAAAAACACAAAAAAAAAAAAAACACCAAAAAAAAAACAATCAAAAAAAACAACAAAACACAAAAAAAAAAAATCAAAACAAAAAAAAAAAACAATCAAAAAAAACAACAAAACAAAAAAATCAAAACAAAAAAACCAAAAAAAAAACAAAAAAAAAAATCAAAACAAAAAAATCAAAAAAAAAAACACCAAAAAAAAAAAACACAAAAACAAACAACAAAAACAAACAAAAAACAAAAAAAAACAACCAAAAAAAAAAAACCAAAAAAAAAAAACAATCAAAAAAAAAAAACCAAACAAAAAAAAATCAACAAAAAAAAAACCAAACAAAAAAAAATCAAAAAAAAAAAACACAAAAAACAACAAAAAAAAAAAATCACAAAAAAAAAAAAAAAATCAACAAAAAAAAAACAATCAAAAAAAACAAAACACAAAACAAAAACAAAAACAAACACAACAAAAAAAAAACAAAAAACAAACAACACAAAAAAAAAAAAACATCAAAAAAAAAAAAACAAAAAAATCAAAACAAAAAAATCAAAACAAAAAAACCAAAAAAAAAACAAAAAAAAACAAAAACAAAAAAATCAAAACAAAAAAACCAAAAAAAAAAAAAAAATCACAAAAAAAAAAAAATCAACAAAAAAAAAAATCACAAAAAAAAAAACATCAAAAAAAAAACAACAAAAAAAAAAAATAAAAAAAAAAAAAAACCAAACAAAAAAAAAACAAAAACAAAAAAAAAAAATCAAAAAAAACAAAAAAAATAAAAAAAAAAAAAGAAAAAAAAAAAAACAAAAATCAAAAAAAACAAAACACAAAAAACAACAAAAAAAAAAAATAAAAAAAACAAAAAAAACAAAAATCAAAACAAAAAAAAAATAAAAAAAAAAAAACATCAAAAAAAAAACAAATCAAAAAAAACAACACAAAAAAAACAAAAAACAAAAATCAAAAAAAACAACCAAAAAAAAAAAAAGAAAAAAAAAAAAACATCAAAAAAAAAAAAAGAAAAAAAAAAAAATCAAAACAAAAAAAAAAAACCAAAAAAAAAAAACCAAAAAAAAAAAACCAAAAAAAAAAAATCAAAAAAAAAAAACCAAAAAAAAAAAAAATAAAAAAAACAAAAATCAAAACAAAAAAAACAACAAAAAACAACAAAAACACAACAAAACAAAAACAAACAACAAAAACACAAAAAAAAACAAAAATCAAAAAAAAAAAATCAAAAAAAACAAAAATCAAAAAAAAAAACCATGTTTACTCCTGAAGATCGATGCTCAATTCGGGCACAAGCCATGCGGGAATGGGAAAAGAGGCACCCACCCCTGAATGATGGGGCGGTCCCAGTCACAGAAGTATCCTGTGAATGACCCAGGGTGGGATGGTAATAATTAGGCTCATAGACACAATATGCAAGATCTCAGGGAGTTAATAGTTGTGGGGGTGAGGGATGCCTTCCCAAATAGGCAAAATATAAACAAGGCCTTAGCTATCACCCAAGAAAAGGACAAGTAACCAGCACAGTATTTAGAAAGCATTAGAGAAGGAATAAGAAAATATTCAGGAACAGATCCTGATAGCCCAGAGAATGAACAGATGTTAACGGTGCAGTTTGTATCTAATTCCTGGCCGGATATAAATAGGAAGTTACAGAAGATTGAAGGGTGGACGTGGTCTCCTTGGGAAACTTTATTGGAGAAACTGCTAAGGTTTATATAAGGAGAGATGAGGACCAGGCTAAGGAAAAAGAGAGGCAGAGAAGGGAATGGGAGAAGCACAGGGATAAGAGAGAAAGAGAGAGAAATAGGATCATGATTCAGCAGATCTATAACTCGGATGCTGCTAAAAAGGAATATAAGAAATCCAAGAGGGGCTGGGAGTCTGCAAGAAAGAATAAAGGAAAGAGTGCATTGAGGAATTCAAATTTAGAATGTTGGACACATGGAAAACAAGGACATTTTTCTAGGGAATGCCCAAGGGGGATAGAAGAGGAACAAGTGGCCTCATTAATGGAATTAGAGGATTAGGGGAGTCAGGGGCTCATTGATAAGCCCCACCCAGAGCCCTTGATAAATCTAAGGGTGGTCCCCTTTAGGGAAGAATTTGTATTTTTTGTAGATTCGGGAGCAGCTAGGACGTCAGTTGTCCATGTACCATCAAGAACAAAATTATCATCTAGGACTCTGGTGGTATCAGGAGTTAAAGGAGAGAATTTTATAGTTCCCATGTCTGAAGTAATATCCATAGAGTATGATGGCTTACAAGTGTTAGGACAGCTGTTAGTAATACCAGAGGCCGGTGTAAATTTATTGGGAAGGGCCTTAATCACAAAATTGTCCATTAACCTTATAATTAGAGATTCCATGCTGGGACCTCTGCAAACTTATGTTATGAACGAAGTAGAGAGGAATCAAATTGACCCACAGGTATGGGCCAGCCCTGAAAACCCCGGGCGCCTTACCATTCCCCCTATTCGAATAATGGTTAGAGAATCGTCACCTATTATCCTGGTGAGGTGATAGCCCATTCCTCTGGAGGGGAGAAAAGGTCTTCAACCAGTTATAACAGGTTGTTAGTCATGAATCTGATTGAACCCTGCATCTCACCATATAACACTCCCATTCTGTCAGTAAGGAAAAAGGACGGAACTTATAGAATGGTATAGGATTTGAGGGAGGTTAATAAAATAGTTCTCCCCTCCTACCCAGCAGTTCCACATCCCTATACTTTGATGGGGAAAATACCAGAGGATAGCACCTGCTTCAGTGTAATAGATTTGAAAGATGCTTTCTGGAGCTGCCCTCTGGCAGAGGAGAGTAGGAATATTTTTGCCTTCGAATGGGAGGATCCAGACACAGGGAGAAAGCAACAATATCACTGGATTGTACTCTCACAAGGGTATACGGAGTCACCCAATTTGTTTGGACAAGCTCTGGAAAGGATATTGCAGGACTTTGAATATCCTGAGCAGGGAATTAAAATACTACAGTATGTAGATGATTTACTCATAACAGGGAGAAAGAGGGATTGTGGAGCACACACTACCATTGATCTGCTTGATTTTCTGGGCCAGAAGGGATTGAGAGTATCCCAAGAAAAATTAGTTTGTAGAATAGGAAGTGAAGCATTTAGGGTATTTGATAAGTGATAAGTGAGGGACAGAAGAGATTGGATTTGACTTGGATTGAGGGAATACTGAAGATGACTAGACTCAGGACAAAAATGGATCTTAGGAAATTCCTGGGATTGGTGGGATATTGTAGAAATTGGATTAATGAGTATGCATTGCTAGCTAAATCTTTATATACATATCTGTTAGAAGAAAAAACTAATCAAATAGAATGGAACTCTAAAACACAAGAAGGTTTTGAGAGTTTGAGAAAGGCTTTACTATCAGCCCTGGTGTTGATATTGCCATCGCTAAAAAAAAAAAAAAAAAAAAAAAAAAAAAAAAAAAAAAAAAAAAAAAAAAAACCAAAAAAAAAAACAATCAAAAAAAAAACAACAAAACAAAAAAAAACCAAAACAAAAAAAACACAAAAAAAAACAAAAAAAACAAAAACAAAAACAACAACAAAAAAAAAACAATCAAAAAAAAAAAACCAAAAAAAAAAAAAAAACCAAAAAAAAAAACAAACAACAAACAACAAACAACAAAAACAAAAAAATCAAAAAAAACAAAAAAAAAACAATCAAAAAAAAAACAAATCAAAAAAAACAAACCAAAAAAAACAAAATCAAAAAACAAAATCAAAAACAAAAAAAACAACAAAACAAACAAAAAAAAATCAAAAAAAAAAACAATCAAAAAAAAAAAAAATCAACAAAAAAAAAACACAAAAACAAAAAAAAACAACAAACAAAAAAACAACAAACAACAACAAAAAAAACAAAAATAAAAAAAACAAAAAAATCAAACAAAAAAAAATCAACAAAAAAAAAAACATCAAAAAAAAAAAACCAAAAAAAAAAAAAAAAACAAATCAAAAAAAAAAAAAAACAACAAACAAAAAAAACAAAAAAAACACAAAACACAAAACACAAAAACAACAACAAACAAAAACAAAAAACAAAAACAAAAACACAAAAAAACAAAATCAAAAAAAACAAACCAAAAAAAACAAAAAAACCAAAAAAAAAAAACCAAAAAAAAAAAACCAAAAAAAAAAACAAAAACACAAACAACAAACAAAAAACAAAAAAATCAAAAAAAACAAAATCAAAAAAAAAAACAACAAAAAAAACACAAACAACAAACAACAAAAAAAAAAAACCAAAAAAAAAAAAAAAACACACAAAAACAAAACAACAAAAAACAAAAAACCAAAAAAAACAAACCAAAAAAAAAAACAAACAAAAACAAAAACAAAAACAAACAAACACAAAAACAACAAACAACAAAAACAAAAACAAAAACACAACAAAAAAAAAAAATCAAAAAAAACAAACACAAAAACAAAAACACAAAAAAACAAAAAAAAAATCAACAAAAAAAAACAAATCAAAAAAAACAAAAACACAACAAAAAAAACAAAAAACAAAAACAAAAACAAAAAAATCAAAAACAAAAAAACACAAAAAAACAAAATCAAAAAAAAAACACACAAAAACAAAAACAAAAAAAAAATAAAAAAAACAAATCAAAAAAAACAAAATCAAAAAACAAAAATAAAAAAAAAACAATCAAAAAAAAAAAAATCAAAAACAAAAAAAACAAACACAAACAAAAAAAAACAACACAAAAAAAAAAACATCAAAAAAAAAAAATCAAAAACAAAAAAAACAAAAACACAAAAAAACAAAAAAATAAAAAAAACAAACAAACAAACACAAACAACAAACAAAAAACAAAAACAACAAACAACAAAACAAACAAAAACAAAAAAAACACAAACAACAAACACAAAACACAAAAAAACAACAAACAACAAACACAAACAACAAAAAACAAAAACAACAAAACAAAAACAAACAAAAAAAACAAAATCAAAAAAAAAAAATCAACAAAAAAAAAACAACACAAAAACAAAAACAAAAACAAAAACAAAAAAATCAAACAAAAAAAACAAAATCAAAAAAAAAACAAAACAACAAAAAAAAAAAAATCAAAAACAAAAAAACACAAACAAAAAAACACAAACAACAAAAAAAAAAACAATCAAAAAAAAAACAACAAAAAAAACAAAAATAAAAAAAACAAACAAAAAAAACCAAAAAAAACAAATCAAAAAAAAAACAAAATCAAAAAACAAAATCAAAAACAAAAAAAAATCAACAAAAAAAAAAACACAAACAACAAAAAAAACACAAACAACAAAAAAAACACAAAAAAACAACAAAAAAAACAACAAAAAAAACACAAAAACAAAAAAACAACAAAACAAACAACAAAAAAACAAAGAGGACAAGCTGATTCCGAGTTGGGACGGGCCCTCCCAGATCCTGCTGACTTCAGATCCGGCGATACACACCCAAGAGAGAGGTTGGATACATCACACTCGAGTCAAAGGTCCCGTGGATGCGCCAAAGAAGTGGGCAGAAGAGACTGATCCAGGAATGCTGAAAGTGCGGCTGAAATTACAGGAAGCTTAGCAAAGACTGAGGAATTGTGCCTGTAAAACCTTTTTGACTTGTCTCATTTGGGGAGCTCTCTTGGGACTTTTCTTGTTTGTATTAGAGATTACATTTTGTTGAACTGTATTGTTAGGATTGGGATATTATATACTTTCAGGAAGAATGGGGTGTGAACCAAACCCAAGGGGTTGGAGACTGCGCCTTGTATATGCATGTATGATGTTATGTGGGTAACCTTTTGTGCTGGTACCTGGAGAGCAGTGGGTATGAAAATGCCTTTCAAACCCTGACCCAAACAATAGCCATGAGCTTTAGATCGACTGACTGTCGGATACGTGGGGGACCTGATCAACTTACACAGTGGCCCTGGGTTCCTGTTCCCCCATCCCCGGCCTGGATCTTGAGCAACAGGTCAGTGACACACAATGGAACAGGTTTCTGGTCAGCAGAAGAAAAGCATCGCTGGCCCCTGACCAGTACAGTTTTAGGGAGATGTTGCCTGAGTCAGACTGGTACAGGGCCACGGATGGGAGAAAGTGAATACACACGGACATTTCCTCACAGGCCAGAGAAGGGAGCTGTCATAGACTGCAGTGGGTACGGGAATAGATGGGACCAAACCAGTATAACCTGTTAGGACGGGTCAGTGGTTCGCTGTATCCAGCGTTCTGATAGCAGTGAGGGGTGTGCGAGGAAAATGCCACCTGCCTGTTTAATCGCTGACCCAGAGGGGACCCAGATATGGACATGTATAACCTTGAATAGCACAGTGCCAGGTTCAACTTACACTTCGATGGAATGGAAGTGGGGGAATAAAGGGGGCACTGTGAGGAAAATGTTTCATCATTTCTGGAGCCATCAGGATCTAACTGGGAAAATGGTCGCACCTGCCGATGGGTAGTTGGAAGTCATCTTTGGAGATGTAATTCTAATAAGGGAGGAGAGCCTTAGGTCCCTGGGATGTCAGGTATTTTCCACCCTCAAGCGGACCCATTATATTTTGGTAGGAAGATAATCCTGCCCTGAAGGGGTGTTATTGGATCTGTGGTCAGACGGCTTATACCCATTTACCCAAAAATGGGACCGGGGTTTGTTATATAGGTATAATTAGACCTAAATTTTTCTTTCTCCCTTCAAGTGCTGGCGGTAATTGGGGATGGGGTTATATGAAGATTTGGAAAGGGAAACACGAAGTGCCGACTGCTCCCTAACCCACATTGATACTTCTTCGACCCAGACAAATGATGCCAATGGGTGGGAGATGCCCGGCCTCCGGAGAGAATTATAAAAGAGTACAGACCGGCAACGTGGGCCCAGGACAGTAGCTGGGGGCACCGAGCGCCCACATATGTGTGAAATCGGTTGCTTAGGCTACAGGCAGTTCTAGAGGTAATAACCAACCAAACCGCTCAAGCCTTAGACTTACTGGCCGATCAGGCAACTCAGCCAAGGGAAGCAGTGTTACAGCATCGGCCAGTCCCAGACTATTTGCTATCAGAGGAAGGAGGGGTCTGAGGGAAACTGAATTTGTCCACCTGCTGTGTGCAGATTGATGATAATGGGCAAATTGTTAAGGAAATCCCGAGGAACATCCGTAAGGTTGCACATGTGCCCAAGCAGGTTTGGGAATCTCCCTTTGGTCCTGGCTGGGGGTCACGGTTCGGTGGAAGCTGGTGGAAACAACTGTTGGGATCTGGGTTAACAGCTATAAGTGGAATCATCCTGTTGCCACTGTGTTTGCCCTGTATGATTACACTGGGAACAAAGATAGTTCGGAGGTCGAGAATCTGACAGACAGAGGATGCCATTAAAATGATGATTTTACAAAAGGAGGGATGGGAGGCGGTAGCAGGGGATGATCCTGATGAACTTTAACAAGCAATGTGTAGGGATGCTAATCGAATTTGACACAATGTTAGTTCTTCATGAGGAAATATATGTACGTATATATTAATGAATAACAGGGGGGATTCTGTGGAAAGGTGAAGAACTTACAGACTGAGCTTGTATTGATCGGAGACTATTAACTAAAGCAGATCAGGCCTCTAGGCCCCTGTCATGTGATTTTGGATGAGACCTGGACTGCATTTCATTGTCCAAAGAAGGAATTAAGTGGCTGAAGCTGTCTATCACCTTTTTCTCTGCATTCCACTGACCAAATAGGGGGATAAAGGTTTATGTAACCAATCACAGCCTATAGAGTGTGGGATGTTGGGGGTTCTTTGTCTGAAATGTATAAAAGTTGTCAGCATCTCCAAGTGAATGACTCTCCTCCTGTGGGTATCCTTGCTGTCCTTTCGGGCCCACAGGCCAGGACGGTCCGCTTCTTGAGATTCTAATAAATTCTTTCTGTGCGTCATTTGGAGCGACTCCTGAGTAGTCAGGTTGGGTAGGTGCAATTGCCCCAAACAGTGTTGGTCCTGCTGAGATCAAGGCCCGTCCGAATGACCTCCAGAAAGCTAAGCCAGACATTACACTGGAACACAGATTAGACCTTACAAGTCCCTTAAACAGTGACTGACACATGGAAAGTGATTAAAGAAAGTTTACTGACAGACTGAGGAAACTCTGATGGTTTCTTTTAACCTTTAAAATAAAATACAAAATAAAATACTCAGTCACTTAAAGCCTTTACCACCTAGTTCCTCATTTCTATCCAGATTAATTGCACAACGCGCCCTTTATTCTATAATCCAAACTAAACAGTCTTACTCTCTGCCAGAAATGAGGTTTCATCTCCTGACTCCAGGCCTTTACCCAGGTTGGGCCCCATTGCTGAAATGTATAATGCAGACGCCTGTTTCTGTGAATCCCCAGAATTCTCTAAATCTGAGCTCCAGCATCTGCTTTTAGAGGAGAGCTGTTTCCCTGACTGCCCATGTCACTGTTTCCCTAAAAACTAAAATTGCCTTTGTACAGACATTATTGTGCTTATTCTAGTGCCTTTGTTTCTTGTAAGAAAACTCTGACTTTAGAACATTCATTGAAAGAAATTGCATTTAGTGGTTATTTATACTTCCTGTAATCCCACTCCTGGGACTGGGAGCATGAGGTGACAGGAAAGAGTCTGGGAACGTTCTGAGGAGAGGTTAAATCTCAGAGCTGAGCCGATCCCCTCTTCTTTCCAGTGCCAAAGGCTGACCAGAAAGCCTCTAGTGGCAGTGAAGCCATGTGTGGGTCCTTGGTCCGGAAGGCAGCAGACAGGGCCTTGGGCCTTCCTACCACCAGGAGATCCCTTGGGGCAGAGAATCCAGGCAGGGACCCCAGCAGAGACAGCAGTGAGGGTCCCAGCCCTGCCCCCTACTCTCCTGGGAATTCGCCCAAGGCCTGATGGGAAATATACTCCACTTACCACCATGACTCTGAGACAGCCAGTGAGGGCCTGGTCCTCCAGATGCAGAAAACAATGAGACTCAACCTGGGGATGCCTGGGTGATATTGGGGCCTTCTCGTTGGCTCTTGACCAGGCCCAGGACAGAAGGAACCAGCCTTGGAGACCAGTGCGGTCTGGGCTGGAGAAAAAGCAATCTGGTCTCTATCATGGCAGCCCCCTGGGGGTGTGAGAGGATGGAGCGCTGGGCCTGGAATCCCCAAGAAACCTGTTTCTGATTTTAAATCTAACCTTGGACACTTACTGGCCATGTGGCTCTGAACAAGTCACTTAATCCTTTTCCATCAGTTTCCTCATCTGTGAGTGAGCTGGAGGAGGAAATGGCAAAACCCTCTGGTATCTCTGCCAGGAAAACTCCCAGAGGGGTCACAGAGACTCAGACATGGCTGAAGAACAGCAACAAGTTTCTGTCACTGCTACAGAGACTTAGAGCAAAGCCTCCTCAACGGGAACTTGGGCTCCCAAGGAGAGAAACACTCCCTCATGAGGCAAAGGTATCAAAGGGAACTTAAATGTCAGCATTTCACCGTTGGGGTTTTCCCCTGTTTCCCCTGGGTTTGTGCTGCCTCCCCTCTGCCTTGGCTGTGCAGACAGAGCTCATGATCACAAGTTAGAAAGGAGGGACCCGGGGGACCAGAAAGGGGAAGCCCTGGGAGGTGAGAACCTGCCCAGAGAGCAGGGGCTGCTCTGCCCTGGGGACCCCGAGGAGGCACCTGCTGCTCTGAGCTGAGTCCCCCGGACACACTGGGGAGGTTTTTGTTCGGGCCTGAAGCACTGTGAGAGGCCTGTTATAACTATGCTGACAGTAATAATGTGCAGCGTCCTCAGGCTCCAGGCTGCTGATGGTGAGAGTGAAATCTGTCCCAGACCCACTGCCACTGAACCGGGCAGGGACCCCGGATGCCAGGCTGTTAGCATAGGAGATGAGGAGCCTGGGGACTTGGCCGGGTTTCTGCTGGTACCAGTGCAAGTAGCTAGAACTAGAACTAGACACACTCTGACTGGCCTTGCAGCTGATGGTGACTGTCTCTCCTGGAGATCCGGACAAGGAGGCTGGAGACTGGGTCAGCACAATGGCTCCCTGGGAATCTGGGGAAGCAACAGAATTAGAGGAAGACAGAACTGTGGGAAGGTCCAATTTAAAGAACATAAAGGAGACAAGTTTGTGGAGACCCCAGAAATCCCAAATGACCGACAAGTAGTTGTATTGGGCGCCAACATGAGACAGAAACCACCTTTTCCACAGACCGCACAAGGTTTACAATCCGGGTTTGGTCATGTTTCCCAGCCCCCATCTGCCCGTCTTGTGCCCCAGCGTGTGCCCCCATTGTATCAAGGAGCCGTCACTTTTACATCCCCGAAAACCTGGGACCTTCCCACCCCTTCCCTGCCCTCCTGGGCCTTACCCTGAGCCCAGAGCACCAGGAGCCAGAGCAGCTGCCATGGGGAGCTCATCCTGGCCTTCAGAGACAGAGCAGAGAGCAGCCAGAGCCCTGAGGGGCAGGAAGGAGGGAGGAAGCTTTTATGTCCTGGGCAGGGCTCCCTGCGGCTCCCTTGGGGCTCCAGATGCAAAAGAGCCCCAGGTGTGGGAGGAGCCTCCCCTCAGGGACCCCGGGAGCCCCAGGGAGTCCCCCTGGCTGAGCCTGGCTCTGGGGGAGGGGCCCCCTCTGTTCTGTCCCCAGGGGGAGACTCAGGACCAAGGGCAAGGTCATGTCTAGTGCCTCAGGATGATGGTGCAGCCGGTTCTGGACAAATGAAGGCAGTTTCTCTCCCTCCCCCAGGACTAGATTCCCCTTAACCCTGAGGGAGCTCCCAGCCCTGGGGAGGAGGCAGAGAGGGCCCGAGCTCCCAGCCTGGAGACCTGGGAGGTGCCTCCCTGATGCTGCTCCTGGGCCTGCCCCACTGCCTCCCTCTGCTGGAGAAGGGGAGAACTCCAGGGGGCAGGAGAGGGTCTGGCTCAGACTGGACAGATCCTGGCCTGGGACCCGGGAAAAGCCTGTTCGAGCCTGGCTCCTGGTCAATGGGCTTTGTCAGTCACTGGGGGATCCTGCCCTTGTCTGAGGCCTGTGGGGAAGAGCATTCGGTCTGTCCTTGTCCCCATTTCCCATCCTGACACGCCCTGGAGGCTCTGATGGTTTCTAGAAATGAGGCTCTGGGCAAAGAGGGCTCAGGGGGAGGCTCTGATGGGAGCGTAACTAGCTCAGAAACAGGGACCAGAAGCCTGGGCCGCCATTCCCTTCTACCCTGGGCGACTGCAACAGCCCCTGTCTGATCCCCGCCTCCAGGCTCTCCTCTCTCCACTCAATCAATAGTGAGCAAATACAGGAAAAGCATTCGTGTCATACTTGGGTTTTAAAAAAACCATTTTTCTAATTACAGATAAAAAGAATTTTTTATGCTTTTTTAAAAATTAAATTTGAAACTCTCCCTCTCCCTCTTCTCCTCCCCGCCCCCCCATGGAGAAGGCAAGTAATTTGATTTAGGTTATACATGAGCAATAATGCTAAACATGTTTCAAGAATAATCATATTTTGAAAGGAAAACTAGACAAAAAAAGGAAAAGAAAGTAGAATATTATGATTTTCCTACTTTCAGAAATCTCAGCTAAAAAACAAAATGCTAAGTGCTGGAGAAAGAAATAGAAAAACAGAAAGAGTTTGTGTATTATAGGTCCTCCTAATTTGAAGAGAAATGCAAAATAATAATCTTTTCTATTATTATTATAATAAAGCTAGTATTTATTGATTGTCTTAAAGGTTGCAGAGTATGTTACAATTTTATCTCATTTTTTCATTATAATTTTGGTGGGAGCCATTAACTATTAACTAGTATCATTGATATCATTAATTTATTCATGGGGATTCATAAAGGATTTGTACCCATTTTATAGATAAATAAACTTAGACATAGTATAAGTGACATGGTGAGGGCTTCACCTCTACTAAATGTCTGAAGAATTATTTAAACTCAGATCTTCCTGAATCCAGGTTCAGGCCCCATTCATTGCATCACCAATTATATATCAATATGTTAATTAGTATTGATATCTGTTTTGCTAGATCTGGTTTGTTGTGATTAGCTCTGTCCTGTCCGGCAGGACATCAACAGTGGGTCATCGAGTGGAGCCGGGGCCGAGGGGGAGCAAAGGCTCTGTAAGACAACCAGTCTGTAAAGCACCACGCGCTTTGGAATGGAATCGGAGAGACAGAGAGGCAACTCAAGCTTTAAGATGGTGAATGTCTCTGTTTAATGAATGAAGAGAGTTTAATTAAATAGGATTTCTGAGTGGGGGGTTACAATGAGGAGAATGTCGGACCATAGGTGTGGCGGAAATCCTAGAGTATACTGTTATGTAGATTTTGGGCGGAGATGACCGATTTCTTGGGACACACATTATCTAATCTCAGGAATTTAGGGTGTTTGCTGCTCTTCTTAGCTCTTTGTCTCCTGCGTCCAAGGACATGGCCTCTGGCAGTGTTCAAGGACATGGTCTTGAAGAGCATGGTCTCTGGCATATCCCCCTTTCCTTATTATTAAATAGGTGGGAGGCCTGTCTTAGGCTATGTGGCCGGCATCCACATTCAGTACCCAAGTAATCCGACCTTAGAAGGCCAGAGAAGGGCAGGACCCCTGTCTTAGGCTATGTGGGCGGCATCCGTCCCAGCACCCCAGCATCAAACTTCCAGGGTGTGCTTCTGGAAAACGGGCCCACAATAATCCCGTCATTGGGTGTTCCTGCAGCCAGAGGGTATGATGATCCTGAAATATGGGGCCACAATAATCCCGTCATTGGCTCACCCACAGCTTATTTACTGAATGCAGGGGGGGCAATACCTGAGACCAGACCTTGTATGGATATGAGGAGGAGGTGGGGCAAGAGTGCTTAAGGCAAAGTGAATAGGAGCTAAGAGTTCCCATTCTTTCAGGTATATTGAAAAAATATACCAGTTTCCCCAATGTTCTATCTCTACCTCCCCTTTTCAAATGACCATTCCCGATATAAATCCCAAGAGCAAATCAAAATCCCTATACATAACAGACTAATACAGTAGCATTTCCTAAAAAGGCCTAAAAAGCCCTCAAACATAACAGCAATTACAGTTTTAACAAATCCCATCCCAAGTCTTAAACACACAGTAATAGATGATCCAGGTAAGGTTTAACAGTCAGTCATCAACCATTCCCAAAGTCCCTCATATCAGTCCAAAGTACACTCGATGCAGGATCAAGTCCATGGTCTCATTTTAAAACTGCTGCTTCAGGCTGTGAAGTGATAGGAGGCTCTCATTCCTTGCAGAGTGGGTGCATCATGCTGACAATCAAAGCTGATCAAAGCTGATCCAGGTTCCAGAAGCAAGACAATATCTGTAATTTGACCAAAATCTAGAACAAAAACACAAATCTAGCACAAAGATTAGATCAGTCTCAGATAGACTCAGTTCACCAGACTGTTGCAAAATACGAGGAGGCCAAAATGGATTGACGAGCAGTTTCCTATGTGAAGAGATGAGTTTGCTTTACAGGCCAAGCAAACAGCTGCAGTCTTACAGACCCTTGTTAATTGTCCACTTATCATGTAGAAACCTTAAAGGAACAAAACACAAATATCCAGTAACAGACAGTTGACTAGGCGAAATAGTTGCCCAAGCATTTAGGATACAATGATTACATATAACCAGACTGAAAATAGCAAGGCATGACATAATTGAATTGCATTAACAGTTTCTATTGACCATTGCTCTGATCAGAGAGAGATCAGTTACAGAAGGAAAAATTCAAGAACATAACTATAACATAACATAAGCAGTCGAATTTTAACAGCTTATCAATCAATTGTCCCAGTAACTGTCACAGGGTGGAGCTTTAAAACTCCCAAATAGCATTAGCGAATTAACTCTAAGCCCAAAGACTCCAACAACAGATGTCATCAAATTTCGGATAAATCTTAAACAATTATTTATCATATCCTTATAAGTCATAACAGAAAGCAATTTTGTCTCAGTAAGTTCACAACTTAGAACAATTATCATATCTAGGTAGATGTTACATGAGTGAACATTATACATACAAATCATTTTGCTTTTAAAATACCCAATACATAGAAAAATATCCCAAATTGCATATTGTCCATAACAAACATTTTCAAAAGGACAAAGAGAAAAAACTATTATGTTCAGAGACCCTTTAAATAACCTCAGAATGACCCAATACAATCAATTTAAACTTTATACAAAAGACCCAATTCCACATAAAAGAATTCAAGAAGGTTTTTTTTTTTTTTTTTTTTTTTTTTTTTTTTTTTTTTTTAAACATAGCAATTAAACTCTTAGAAATATTCGTACCAAAGTATGGATCACATTTACGACCATATCTCTTAACCAAGAAAACCTTTATGAAGAAACAAATATTCAATCAATTAAGCTAAAGTAAGCATGTCCTTAAAAATCACAGTTTGCTGCACTGGCTGTAATCAGATAAGAAAAAAAAGCGGCAGGAACATACTCAGGGAGGTGAGGGGCGGAGAAGATTCCATATGGCCATCCTTCCCCCACTCCTGACCCCCTAGAAAAACTTCCCTCAGGTTCCCCACTCAATTTCCTACATGGGGATCCTTTTCAAGATTTAACCCATCAGTTTCCCAATATCAGGTTTCTTCCCAAATCCACCCATTTCCAACTTTCTCTTTCCCTCTGACTACATACTTAAACAATCTCCTTAAAGAACTTTCCTTCCCAGCTACTCCTTTGGTAAAGTAGCAGAAGGCAGTGGGGGTGGGTGACTCCTTCCCCCACCTCTTCACCTACTCCCAAAAGTCTTTCACCCTTCTGATACCAATCGAACCTTAATTATCCTTACAAATCAGTCCTTCCTAACTCACCTGCATTCCTCTTTCCTTTTCCCATCAAAAACCTGTAAGATTCAACCCTATAGAGAATAATAAACCTCCAAAGATCCACACATGTCTAGCAGAGCTGGTTTTAAAGTATTAACTTGTGTTAACAAATTTCAGAAGGTAACAAACTGAATCAAGGTAATACAGCAAAGTTTTTTCTTCTGCCACCTTACTTTAACAGCGATAAGCATCTTATCTCTAGAGCTATTTATTGCCTAGGCCAGGCTAAGCTTGAATTTTATTGTTCTTTACTCTAGCAGGCATTTCCTTAAAGACATGCAAATTATCCTTAATCATTGTTCTTAAAACTTAACAAAGCTTTTAAATCAGCAAAAACAGCTTAGGGGCTTTTTCCAGGATTCCCCACCCTCCAAAAGAAGTATAATTCCTTTTTCTCTTATCTCCCTTCTCACAGGCTGCTGCAGTCAGCCAGAGACAGAGAGAGAGAAAAAAAAGATTTTTCAAACTTCTTGATATTTTCTAAGCCTGCAATACAGAAGCTGAATCCTTATCTCATACAAGCTTATTTTAATTTTTAACACAGACACACACAGACAAACATGGAGCTCCAATTTACTATGTACAGTTGCAACGTTGTTTTCCAACCAACAACATAACAGACAAACCACACAGAACATGGAACATATATCACACAGACTACACAGACATTCAAGATTTTTTAAAGCATGAGAACAACAGTTTTCTCAATCGTTGACACCTTGTCTGTTTCAGGAGCTGTTCAGTGAATTTGAGTGGTTCGATCTTCTCTTCAGGTTCCAAGGTGTCTTGGTCTTGTAACTGATAATAAAAGATGTGTCTTTTTGTGATCGCAGAATCTACTTGAGATTTAACGAAAGTGGTTAGTTTATTAAAGGCCCAAGGGCCAAAAGAAAGGAGGAGAAGGAGTCCCACAAGAGGGCCGAGAATACTAGGGAGAAGAGTGGATAGCAAGGGGGAAGTGGAGAACCAGTTCTTATGCCAGGATTCATTTTTTTCTCTTTCCTGTTTTCTTTTTTCCAGACTGTCCCTAACTATTTGTAGGCTGTTTTCAACAAGGCCAAGTTTATCTGAATAAAAGCAGCATTCCTCCTTGAGGGCTGCACAAAGACCTCCTTGTTGTAAGAAGAGAAGGTCTAAGCCTCTTCTGTTTTGCAGGACGACTTCAGCTAAGGATGCTACTGAGTCTTTAAGGTGTTTAAGTCCTGTTTGCAATTCCTGTAAATCCTTATCTATAGCAGCGCTCAATTGGGAATATTGTTTGTCATTTTGTAGGAGGGAGGCTATACCCGTCCCTGTTCCTACCGCTCCTAGGCCAAGGAGGACGGTCAGGGTTAATGCAGTAAGGGGTTCCCTCCTGGTCCTGAAATTGCCAGTACTTTTTTTTTCCCAGATGTCAAGGAAATCATCGGCCTGGTATATATTAATATGAGGGAAGAGAAAAACAGAAACACAGTAATCGCGTTTTTTGATAAAAGATCGGGCATCCAGAAATGTAGTAAGGCCAGCAGAGCAGGCAAAATAAGAGCCGTCAGGAGCGGCCACATATTGCCACGTCAGGTTGACAGGTATGGTGTGGTTGCAAACGCCTTCAAGCTGTTTGGGAGGAAGCATGTTAGGTCCTAGGAGACAAATTCCAATGCCAGTGACCCTACTGACAGTCAGGCCTTGTTCTTCCTTTTTGTCCCATCTAAGTTGGGAGGTATCATTTGTAAATAAGGGGGGAATAAAGTGTGCCACGCCCTCGTAAAAAGGGGGGCTTGAGGAGTAGCACATCCAGCAATTTTCTAAAGAGGAGATGTTAAGTTTGTGTATAGCTTGTATGGAGGCATTTACCACCATGAGAATGTTTGATTTTGGTGGGGAAGGGCGGAAAAGAAGGGTGGGGCGAAAAAATGTTGGGTTGGGCCGGGATGGTATCGGGGGTGGAGGGGACCGTGTAGGGGATTTAACTCGTGATTCGGGTGAGTATTGTGGTCTGAGCTGTATGTTAGGTTCGATGGCAACAGGGTTATTTGACTGGGGGAACTCTTTAAGGAGCTTGATGGTGAATGTGAAGCCATGGTTATACTGATCTTTGTACAGCCTAAGGCCCCACGAGACACCCTGATTCCAATGATTGTATTTTTTGCCAGGATCAGTGAATTTGATTTCCAGGGGGTGACACCAACCTTGACACTCTGTTTTAGTTTTAGGGGTGCCGTCATCAAAGCGCTCAATGTCTTTATGACTATATTTGGCTTTCACAGTAATGAAATCCCAACTTGAAGAGGGGCTCCAATAAGTATCGCCGGTGGTCTCACACCCCCAGGCTGCGCAGAAGAAACTTTCAGGACCCCCACATATATGTGTTAATGCCCTATCCCTATGTTTGCTTCCTGGGCAGACATAGAATGTCCATTGAGTGGTAACAGAACGGTGCCAAGGGGACATGCATCCCCAAGCCCCATTACGAGATTGATTAGGTGGTGTGTCCCCATGGTAATCTTGGGAGTCCCAACCGGTGGCCCCTCTGGCCAATTTACACAAGTCCGGTGTCAAAACTGGCCATGGGGTTGAGGTTCCGATCTGAGAGGTACTCCAGGTGATGTCACCCCAGGAATTCGTCACTAACCAAGTATAATTGAAAAGCTGATAGGGGGTGGCCGTAACACAGATGGGAATGATAATGGGGAGTATGAAGGGTATCATGTCGTTCTGAGTGTGAATAGGTTATACGTTACCAAAAAGGCTTATCGTCTCACTCTGTTCGTCTTCTCGTCCTGTAAAAGAACAGAAAGGATTTTCTCAGGGTTGTTCCCTGGGTGAGTTAAAGGGTTTTATTAGGCGATCTGGGAGCCATCTGGCATTTTGAGCTTGAGAGTCATAGATACAGGCATGTCCTTTTCCCCATATGAGAACAGGGTCAGGGCCATGCCATTGATTGGTCATAGGGTCTCTCCATTTAGCTTGTGCATAACTGTCTACCGTGGAGGGGTGCCAAAGGCGGTCTGCTGCAGATTTTCCTTCTGCATCAAGGGTTAAGAAATTCAGCACAAAAAGGGCGTGGTTCAGTAGGTTTCTAGGATTGGCTGCACGGGAATATAAAGTTTCAGGGCCTGACTGTAATTTTGAAATCATCCTTTTCAAAGTTTGGTGGGCCCTTTCGACAATGCCTTGGCCCTGAGGGTTGTATGGAATCCCTGTGATATGCTTAATGGCCATGTGTGCACAGAATTGCTTAAAAGAGGTGCTAGTATATCCTGGGCCGTTGTCTGTTTTAATGGTTTTAGGTTTGGGGATGGAGACTAAGGAGGCTATGATATGGCTGATGACATGTTTAGTGGCTTCCCCTGTTTGCAGGGAGGCAAAAAGGAAACCGCTAAAGGTATCTATAGAGACATGAATATACTTTAATTTTCCAAAAGATGCTAGGTGAGTAACATCCATTTGCCAAAGTTCACCAGGGACGAGACCGCGGGGATTAATCCCCAGGTGTGGTTCAGGGAGGTGTACCAAACATCCTGGGCACCGTTTAACTATTTGTCTGGCCTGTTCTCTGGTGATCCTATACAGTTGGCGCAGCGTATGGGCATTAAGGTGGTGTAAGTCATGAGCTTTGATGGCAGCATCTATAGGAGATGTATGTAGGGCTACAGCTAGAAGAGCTTTTCTTGTAGCGAGATCTACTATATTATTGCCTTCTGTCAGAGGGCCAGGCAAATCAGAATGCGCTCTAACATGGCAGATATAAAACGGATGACTTCTTTTCAAAATATGTTTTTGTATTTGACAGAACATAGGCGATGCATTGGTGGAAGGCTTTATGTAAGGTACGGTTTCGAGCAGCGGGATAGAGTGGGCAATATAAGCACTATCAGTGTAAATATTCATGGGGCCGAGAACGTTTTCAAAAACCCAAAGCAAGGCCGCTAATTCTACAAGTTGAGCCGAGGTGTAGGAGGTATGAAGTGATGTGAGGACCGTATCTACTGTGATTGCTGCCCTGCCTGAGGAGGAGCCATCAGTAAAGACCAAATGGGCCTCAGGTAGGGGGGTAGTCTTGGTGACGCGAGGGAAAGTGACCGGTATTTCTTTAAGAAACTGTACAAGTCTATCTGTTGGATAATGATTATCAATAGTCCCATGATAAGAAATTAGAGCGATGACCCAAGTGTCATCATTTTGCTGAAGCCAGGATAGCTGTGTGTTAGTATATGGACAGACAATATGATCCGGTTCTTTTCCAAAGAGTTTCACTGCTAAGATTCTGCCTTCCTGTAAGATATTAGCTATAAGGAGTGGATAGGTAGAGAGCACTTTACTGGGTGTTGCTGGGGCATGTATCCAATATAAAGGCTTTCCTTGCCATAATAGCCCAGTGGGAGAGAAATGTGTGGAGAACACGAGAAGCCACAGTTTTTTTTGGGGATTATAATATCCCATCTTTTGTATAGAGATGGCTTGGTTGACTTTTTGTAAGGCAGCTTTGCCCTCTATCGTCAACTTACGTGGTGACGTGGGGTTGGAGTCTCCCTTTAAGATATCAAAGAGGGGTTTAAGGTCACCTGTCGTTAATTTCAAATAGGGACGCAGCCAATTTATGTCGCCTAATAATTTTTGGAAATCATTCAAGGTGTGTAAGTGGGTGGTACGGACCTGGGCTCTCTGGGTGACGACATGACTGGGGTAGAGCTCAAATCCAAGAAAAAATTGAGGAGAGGCAAACTGGACCTTCTCTGGGGAGATGTGTAGTCCTCTTTTATTTAAGGCCCTGGTCAGCTGCTGGGTAATTATATGTAATTCTTGTTCATTAGGACCGGCCATGAGGATGTCATCCACATAATGAATTATATAAAGATGGGGGTATTTCAAGCGAAAAGGATCTATGGACTGCGCAACATATTTCTGACAAAGGGTGGGGCTGTTGGTCATGCCTTGAGGGAGAACTTTCCACTGAAACCGGGGGGAGGGGCCCACACAGTTGGTAACGGGGAGGGTAAAGGCAAACCTTTCGGAATCTTCAGGGTGTAAGGGGATGGAAAAAAAGCAGTCTTTGAGATCTATAACAATCTTATGAAAACCAGCAGGAATCGCTATAGGAGTCGGCAAGCCTGGTTGTAAAGTTCCCATAGGGACCATGGTCTTATTAACTGCTCTTAGGTCATGCAATAATCTCCAAGAGCCTGATTTCTTTTTGATGACAAATATTGGGGTATTCCATGGCGAATTTGAAGGTTCTATATGACCTTCGATTAATTGTTGTTGTATTAGATTTACTGCAGCCTCCAGTTTTTCTTTAGAAAGGGGCCACTGGTCAATCCAGATGGGATTGTCTGTTTTCCAAGTGATCTTATCTGCCTGCAGGCTGGGCGGACCAGTGGCCCTTAGAAAAAATGGTTCTGAAAACCAAGGCCAGCACGGCCAGGGTGTGGCTGTACTTGTAAAGGCTGATTGAAACCCTGGTTATTTTTCCCTAATCCTTGTTGAGGGAGAAAACCCTGGCTTAGCATTTGTTTTGTGACTACAGAATTGGGGCTGCACATAATAATACCCATTTGTGAGAGAATATCTCTTCCCCATAGGTTAATAGGTAGATTAGGAATTATGTAAGGGCGGACAGTGCCTTTATTTCCCTCAGCGTCTTCCCAAGTTAGTAACTGGGAGGATTCCATAGTGTCACATGCTTGTCCTATACCCTGGAGGTGAGTGAGGGAGGATCGCATGGGCCAGGTTTTAGGCCAATGCGTGGCAGAGATGATTGTGGCGTCCGCTCCTGAGTCTATCAGGCCAGAGAAAGACTTGCCTTGTAGCTTAAGGGTTAAGGTGGGTCTTTCTTGTGATAGGGTTTGTATCCAATAGATATCCGAGGACCCGGGGGTAGATTTTCCCCTTTGTGTTCTAATGGCTGGATAGGAAGTATCTAGGGGGAGGGGTACGGCTTGTGCTAAGCGCTGATGAGGTTTAATTGAAATGATGGTGTTTAAGGCAGAAGCAATGACCTTAATTTCTCCCTTGTAATCATTATCTACCAGTGTGGGGTAGATCATTAGCCCTTGGAGAGTCGAGGAGGCGCGACCAATGATAAGAAAGAAGGTATTGTCAGGAGGGGGTCCAAATACACCCGAGGCGAGGGCTTGGGGGCCATCCTCAGGTTTTAGTATCGTGGGGGTGGTGGTACACAGGTCCATTCCCGCACTTCCTGCTGTGGCCCTGAGGAGTTTTGAACTGGGATTATCCCCGTGGCTGTCTGGACAGATCCTTGAGGGGTCCGGGGCGGACCCCGCCGGCCGTTTCCCGGCAGGGGGGTTAATGCTTTTCCTTCCACATCATATGTGGATCTACAAGTGTTGCTCCAATGAAACCCTTTTCTACATCTGGGGCATAGATTAGTGGGTGTTGGACGCTTGTTTTGAGGGGGCAGTGGATTTTTGTTAAGTGGTCTCATGATATTAGAAGGGCATTGTCTAGCAAAATGTCCTTCTGCTCCACACTTGAAACATGTTTTGGGACCGCTGTTTATAACTGCTCCTATAGTCAGAAACGCTTCTGACATATTTTTCATAGGGTCCTGTAAAGCTAATACTGCCTGGGACATTTTTTCAAGTTTTGCGTTTGTGGGATCTTGAACTTCTTTACATAGTTTAATCATTTCATTAAGGGTTTTGTCATGCCAGCGGCCATTAAGTATATTGCGGCATGGACCATTAGCATTCTCAAATGCAAGTCTCTTAATAATTAGGTCATCTGCAGCCTCACTGCCAAGAGTCCTCTCAGCGGTTTCTAAAAGTCTACTAACAAATTCGGAGAATTCCTCATCTTTCTTCTGACTGACTTTATTAAGGGGTGTAAATGGTGAGCCTGTAACAGGTAGTGCCCTCCAAGCTTTGTAAGCCGCACGACTAGTTTGTTCCAGTAACCCCAAGGGCAACTTTTGTTGTTTAACTTCTGGGGCATAGTCTCCCCTACCTGCTAGTTTGTCAAAAGTCCAGGTCCTATTATTTTTGGTTTTCAGATTACTTTTCTCAATAGTCTGACAATTGTACTCAAACTCAGCTTTCCAAGTTAAAAACTGACCTCGGGAAAGGACAGCCTGGGCCACCCTCGTCCATTCTCCCGGGAGCAAGTGTCCACCTTGTCCTACAGCCTCGAGGGCAGAGAGTGTAAATGGAGCATTGGGGCCATAATTTCTTACTGCTGTATGTAAATCCTTAATATTTTTAAATCGAGGGGGCTTATACTTTTGCTCAGAATAGTCCTCAGTCGCTTCTAGTTCCTCCTCTGACTCTGATTCTTTCTTTTCCTCAATTTGGCTCTCTGCCTCTGATTCGTCCCCGCTCTCTACCTGGTGTTCGAAGAGGGTCTGAAGCCCGGGGCTGTGATCCCCTTTTGCAGATCCTGACTTCCCAGGGGTGGGTGTCTCTGGGGAACTGTCCTTTTTCTTTGTTTGACTTCTCAGGACGGGGAAGGCTATGGCTGTCTTATTCTCTTTCTTCTTAACATTTTTATCCTTAGGGGAAAGGGGATTTAAGGGCAACAATGGATTCTGCATCGAAGCCTGTAGTGCTGAGAATTCTTGGGTCATCTGGACATATTGTCTCTGTATTTCAAGGGTTTTCCTAAGTTCAGACATACGTTTAGTGAGTTCTTCCTGAACTGCCCTAAGCTCAGGGATGGTGAGAGGGCCCTGAGAGGTTTGCAAGTTTTGTGACTGTGTAAAGTAAATATCTTGGGGATTATAGGCAGCGGCTTCTGTCTTTAATTCTGCTGCGTCCTCTTCGCTAAGAGCCTTATTTTCGGTTACAGGTATAGTCGACTTGCAAGTATGGGAAAAAACGGGGCAAGTGAGAGTATTGTCCCCGGGGGTGGCGGGTCTTTACTGACTGAGGGAGGGGATTCTGCGTCCTTTCTATTCTCAATCTTGGAAATTTCAATTGGAATGGAAGCAGCTGATGTGGCACGAGACCTTGTGGCCAAACAAGATTCAGCGGAGGATAATAATTGCCGAACCCTTCCGTTGTTAGGGGCTCCTTCAATGACTTCATTAATTAAAGCCCAAAGGGGAAGAGTATTTACGGGAACAGCATTCGGCCCCTCTTGTTTTAGCAACTTGTTTAGTTCTCGGCCAACCTTCTGCCATTTCCCGGGGTGTATTTCAGGGCCATTTACAATAAACCAAGGACAGACCTTATCTATGTATATAAAGAATTTTATAAGGTCCTTCTTTTTTACTTTTATGCCTCTTTCCTTAAGATTTCCTTTAAGATCTTTAAGGAATATTTGTTCTTTAGATAAATACGATCCCATATTACCGACAATCGCTAAAACTTACCTCTACCCTTATGGGGTTCCGTAGAGACTGTGAATTCTCTCCCGGAATGCTCGGGGGCGATGTCGGGCCGAGGTCCACTTAGAGCCCCACGTTGGGCGCCAGTTGTCCTGTCCGGCAGGACATCAACAGTGGGTCATCGAGTGGAGCCGGGGCCGAGGGGGAGCAAAGGCTCTGTAAGACAACCAGTCTGTAAAGCACCACGCGCTTTGGAATGGAATCGGAGAGACAGAGAGGCAACTCAAGCTTTAAGATGGTGAATGTCTCTGTTTAATGAATGAAGAGAGTTTAATTAAATAGGATTTCTGAGTGGGGGGTTACAATGAGGAGAATGTCGGACCATAGGTGTGGCGGAAATCCTAGAGTATACTGTTATGTAGATTTTGGGCGGAGATGACCGATTTCTTGGGACACACATTATCTAATCTCAGGAATTTAGGGTGTTTGCTGCTCTTCTTAGCTCTTTGTCTCCTGCGTCCAAGGACATGGCCTCTGGCAGTGTTCAAGGACATGGTCTTGAAGAGCATGGTCTCTGGCATAGCTCCCAATGACAAAGTTCCCATCATGAAACTTAGCATGTTCCCTATAGCATCTAGTTCTAGAGAGCTGCCTTTAGCCCTCACATAGCAATGAATCATACAAAAATACATATTATTCATTTGACTTAAACTACACTTAAAATCCAGTGTGTCCTTTACACACTTGGGGCCAAGGGACTTTTCGGAAGCCCCATTAAAATAGAAAAGACTATCCCTTCCAGCTGTCTTACTCAGGGCTCAGGATACTCCTTCTACTGAACTTCAAGGGGCAGGATGGTCTCTCCACTTCAGATCACTAGATTATATAAATGTTCATTTTCCAAGATAAGAAACAACAGAAAATTGGGTGGGTTTATAAGAGAATTTGTTTTGAGG
Organism: Antechinus flavipes; assembly: GCF_016432865.1. Classification (NCBI taxonomy): domain Eukaryota; kingdom Metazoa; phylum Chordata; class Mammalia; order Dasyuromorphia; family Dasyuridae; genus Antechinus; species Antechinus flavipes. The sequence goes on along the minus strand of NC_067399.1, from coordinate 36,297,481 downwards.
GTCAAGTTCCCATAATTTCCTCTATCCATGAGGTGAAACAGCTCAGGCCCAGCACAAGCTGGCAGATCTCGGGGGGCACAGTCATGGGCTGGAGTAGATGCACTTCGAAGTCTGTGGGAAAGAGCAGTCACGTCCCCTCATTACAGCAAATATAAGGGAAAGCTGCTTCTTGGGGACCTCAGTGACTTCCACAAAGGGAAAGTAGCTCAGCATTAAGTTTATGTCTCTGGCTTCCTGTCTCATTCGGACAATGATCAGGCCATAAGGATCTGTGATAGTCCCAGAAATGGGCTCTCGTTCTGCCTGCTGCAGACAGGGGAATCCTGGCTTTAAGCATT